>NC_051067.1:74410054-74424058 GCF_004664715.2 Peromyscus leucopus
TCAAAAGAAGAATCACAAATGGCTGAAAGGCATTTAAAGAAATGCTCAACATCCTTAATCATCAGAGAAATGCATATCAAAACGACTCTGAGATATCACCTTACACCTGTCAGAATGGCTAAGATCAAAAATACTAATGACAGTCAATGTTGGAGAGTATGCAGAGCAAAAGGAACACTCCTCCACTGTTGGTAGGAATGCAAACTTGTATAACCACTGTGGAAATCAGTATGGTGGTTTCTCAGAAAATTGGGAATTGATCTACCTCAAGACCCAGCCATCCCACTCTTGGGCATATACCCAAGGAATGCTCAATCATACCACAAAGATACATGCTCAACTATGTTCATAGTAGCACTATTTGTAATAGTGAGAACCTGGAAACAACCTAGAGATGATGCCCTTCAACTGAATAATGGATTAAGAAAATGTGGTACATATACACAATGGAGTACTACAGAGAAAAACAATGACAGCGTGAAATTTGCAGGCAAATGGATGGAACTAGAAAATATCATTCTGAGTGAGGTAACCCAAACCCAAAAGGACAAACATGGTATGTACTCACTCATAAGTGGATACTAGAATAAAGCAAAGAACGATTAGACTGCAACCCACAGAATCAGAGAGGCTATATAGCTGGGGGGACCCTAGAATGACTGTGGCTTATAATAAGTTTTGGTTTTACTCAATCACTGGGCAAGCCTCAGTGAAACATTTCACTATTAGGATAAGAAATTATACTGTATCAAGCTGATAATAGAAAAAAATAAAAATGAAAAAAAAAACCTATATGTATTTTTAATTTAATTGTCACTCCATCCCTAAGAGGTATACATTATTTTGTTTCTTATCTTATAGATTTGAAAATCAAGGTTTGGAGACATTAAATAATTTGCTTAAGATTTCACAGGTTATTAAGTCAAGATTGGAATTTCCATGAGAAGACATGTTTGCTAATTTTCAAAAGACAGGTATATATTTTACCCTTGGACTAAAAGAAAGTAACTACTATGGTATGAGAGAAAACCAAAGGCTTATGTTTAGAGAAACTATTTGAGACTGAAAATAAGAAACTATCAGCAGGAACTAATTCATAATTTGGCATATTAGAACAAAACAATAGAATTGAAAGCTAAATCACATGGTATACCACCTTTCAATCTATTAAGGAAATAAAAATGAAATCAACCCAAGGTGCTACTGTATACCTAAAACTAGCAAAGATTTTTAAAATTTAATTCTTTGCTTTCACTACATGAGATCTGTCTAGACGATCAGATACTTTTATACAATAATAGCACTGTAAGAAATGTCTGGTCAGCTGTGGAACCTGCATGGGACTGGACTAGGCCCTCTGCATAAGTGAGACAGTTGTGTAGCTTGATCTGTTTGAGGGGCCCCTGGCAGTGGGATCAGGATCTATCCCTGGTGCATGAGCTGGCTTTCTGGAGTCCATTACCTATGGTGGGACGCCTTGCTCAGCCTTACTGCAGGGGGGAGGGGCTTGGTCCTGTCTTAACTGAATGTACCAGGCTTTGCTGACTCCCCTTGAGAGCCCTTACCCTTTTGGAGGAGGGAATGGGAGTGGGAGGGAAAAGCTAGGGGGCAGAGTGGGAGGAGGGGAGAGAGGGCGATCTGTGGTTGGTATGTAAAATGAATAAAAAAGTTTCTTAAAAAAAAGACATGGGGTATGTGTGTGTATTATGTTGCTCAGGATAATCTCAAACATCCTATGCTAGGATGACCGACCATGAACCATGGCACCCAGCTTGTATTTCAAATCAGGAAATGCCATGTGTCCAATTTTCCTCAGAAGTGGTCTGGCCTTTTAAAAAAATATTTCTATATGAATTTTAGGACTGTTCTTTGCCTGAATCATGCCACTAGGATTCTGACGGCAGTTACATTGATCTATATGTTCCTGTTCGTAGTGTGGACATTCTGATAAGATTTATTCTGAGTCACAGGGTGTCCTTCCATTTAGCTTCATCTTCTGTTTCTTTGACCAATGTTTTGTTTTTTGGTTTTGGCCTAGACCAGACTGGCCGGGAACTCCCCAAATCCCACCTGCCTCTGCTTCCTGAGTTCTGGGTTTAAATGTGTACACCGTTAAGTCTAGCTCAAAAATTTAAAAAAATGTGGACTTTTAATCAAGCAATTTTTGTTAAAGCGTTAAGAATTTATGTTTAAAGAGTAAGACACAACCAGGTTGGTGGTGGTGCATGCTTTTAGTCTGATGGCACAAGCAGGCTGCTCTCTGTGAGTTAAGGCCAGCCTGGTCTACTGAGGGAGTTCCAGGACAGCCAGGGATTTACAAAGAAACCCTGTCTAAAAAAAAAAAAAAAGGGAGTGAAAGAGTAAGATACGTAAGAGTTTCAGAAAATGGTATTGCATTTATTGAAAAACATGTAATTGAACTATAATTATGTAAACTTAATGGCACATCATGATTATGATTAAATTAAATTAATCTTAATTTTGTATTTACATTTTCAGTCCAGATCATTACATTCATGCAGTGGTAAGAAGCACTGATTTTTTTTTTCAAATGTCCATCCTCTTGAGAAATGCAAGAGAGTTCAGCTGAAGTTGTTATTTACTGTTTGAATATATGATACTCTAACAGTTTAAAAAAACCAAAGCCTAGGAAATTTAAATGTTATTTGTGATATACAAAACACACAAATATATATATTAACATGTGTGTATTGGCATTTTATGTGTGTTTATTATATATAGTAGTTATATCTGTTTTTTGCCTGTCTTTGAATTTTTCCAACATTTTGAACTGTTCAGATCTTGAGCCTACACACAAAGAAGATTGTGGTAGCTTTAAGAGTCCATTGATGGGTTGGGGGCTCCTTCTGCTTTTCTGGGATATCAATAATGACATCTTCACATAGCTTGGCCTCAGAAAGTGTATCCTGTGAAGCAACTGTGTCTTCCAAGTCTTGATGTTGGCTTGTATCAGGAGGTTCCTGCTCTTCTGGGACATCAATGACAATGTCTTCACATAACTTGGATGCAGCAGCTGCATTCTGTGATGTAATCGTGTGTCCAAAGCCCTGATATTGGTCCTGGGGCAAGTGAAGATGGCTTTGAACCTGCAGAAACTGCATCTTGTGACGACGAGGAAAGCAGACTTGTGTGTTCAGAATGTTCCGAGTCTTCAGGAAAACTTTTTTTTCTGATACCCTCACATTGTTCTCCCTTTAAGATAATATAAATTTATTAGCCAGGGGGCTCCTTCTGCTCTTCTGGGATATTAACCATTACATCTTCACATAGCTTGGCCTCAGAAAATGTATCCTGTGAAGTATCTGTGTCTTCTAAGTCTTGATGTTGGCCTGTATCAGGAGGTTCCTGCTCTTCTGGGACATCAATGACAATGTCTTCACATGACTTGGATGCAGCGGCTGCATTCTGTGAAGTAATGTGTTCAAAAGCCTGATATTGGCCCAGGTGTGAGGATGGCTTTGAACCTGCAGAAACTGCATCTTTTGATGATGAGGAAAGCAGACCTGTGTGTTCAGTCTGCTTCGGGTCTTCAGGAAAACTTTTTTTTTTCTGATACCCTCGCATTGTTCTTCCTTTAAGATAATATAAATTTATTAGCCAAAAGTTATTTTTACCATTCTAAAAATAGTTCCTCTCTTTATTCTCCCCAGATTTGAAGAGCCTGTATCATGGTACTGCTTTAAGTATGTTCTTATTTCTTAAATTACTAGAGTAAATCTTATGTATTTGGGTTGGGGTGATACCTCAGTCTGCAAAGTGCTTGCCACACAAGAATGAGGACCTGAGTTCAGTCCTCAGCACAGGTCCCAAGCTGGGCAGCTTGCAGTCCTGTGCTAGCGACAGAGCTGGATCCTGGGGCCTCTGGACAGCGATCCCAGATCAATCTGTGAGCCCCAGGACAGTGAGAGGCCCTGTTCCAAAACCCAAGCTGAACAGCTCCTGAGGGACCACACCTGAGGTTCACCTCTGACCGTACCTGCACACGCAGACAACCCCCTATATATACACTCACACCAACAGAAGTTAGATAGCTGTTACTTACCCATGTGTCTTATTTGTTCAGAAATATCATCTCTGATATCTGACACATCCCACATAGCCAGGAAAGAGTCAAATAACGAGCCTTCCTTTTCCTCTTGCATGTAGGGTTTGTAGGAGAATATGTGGTAGTGGGCAATGGCCACAAGGAACATTTCAAGGCAGATTATGAAATCCTACAATAGCCACAAAAATATCCATCATCTTTGGCTTTAAATCTAGTTTTTCAAAATGCTAACATTTTCAAAGTTACATAGGGTGTCAACTTTTAAAATATAATCCAGATTATATTCATTTTTCAACATTTTTTCCACTTCAAACATGACAAGCCAAGGTTTACATTTCTTTTGCCCTCCCTCAGTCAAATATTTCTTAATCTGTTCCTCAAGGACTGAAAGGAAACGTGCAGATATATGTGGACCAGGAATAAAACATTTACCAATCAGTACCTATGGGCCATTTCTCTAGGGTTCCCGCTCCTCTCCATGGAGTAAGCTAACAGTCTTGCCCATGGTTTGCACGATGCAGGTTTAGGACAACACTGTGTCAAACAGCTTAAACAGTAAAACCCCTAGATTCATTGACAGCACTACTTACCTGCAGGCCCATGGCCACAGCTTCCGCGCTCTGCCATTCCCACGTATGCTTTTCAGAAATAACGCCAACCTTCACCAACAGTGCTATAAGGACTGATTGCCTGTATGTCAAGAAAAGGTAAAGGTCAGATCTAGATCATGAAATGACCAACTGTCTATGCAATTAGGGGCTCGGGAGGGGGCTCAGTGTGTAAAACACTTGCTGCACAAGTGTGAGGACCTGAGTTAGAGTCACAGAAGCCAGGGAAGGCTGGCATGGTGGTGCACATCTGTAAACCCGGCGCTCCTGCAGTGAGCCGAGAGGTGGGGTAAGAGAATCCTGGGAAGACTGCAGGCCGGCGAGCCTGATGTGTGCAGAGTGACAGTTAAGAGACCCCATCTCAAATGAAAGACGAGGACCGATACCCAAAGCTGTCCTCATTTCCACATGCACACATGGCATGGACGTGTGCCACTCACACAATAAACACATGCATAGCCTATACACAAAGAGATTAAAACGTGCACCTAAAAACAGTGAAGGCCTCAATGTACCCCAGGACCCCCCACTGCTCTGCCTTCAGGGCATATTCCCAAACAAGGTCTGCTTATATGAAATATACTCACCTTGCCTCATGAATTTATTCTACTAGCTTCATAAGATGAATTTCATTATGTATTCTCAGACCTTCATCATTTGGCTCATATATCATTTTTGCTTTGAAACTATGCACAGACAATTAGATTCTAAGTTCTAACAGCTTGTAAGTAAAGGCCTGGTACTCAAGTGTATTTACATGTGTAATTACTAGGATTTGATTGTATTATTCATTCATTCATTTAGATACAGGGTCTACCAATGGAACCCTAGTTTTTCTAGGACTTGCTATGCTGACCGACCTGGCCTTGATCTGGCAGCCTCTGCCTCCCAAGTGCTGAGATTAAAGGTATGTGCCACCATGCCTGGATAATTACTAGGACAAAAAATATTTATTTCTGGCTGTGTGTGTGCACACATGCAACATGTTGTGTGTGTGGAGGTCAGAGGACAGCCTGCAGGAGTCACTTCTTTCCATCTACCTCGTGGAACTCCAATCGTCTGGTTGGTGACGGCAAGCATCTTTTCCTGCTGGTCCATTTCACTGGCCCTACTAATTTCAGTTTTGATTTCTCTCCCTTTTTAAGCCTTACTTCTTATGATTAGTGTGGCAGGGTGCCAGAGGACAGGTTTGTGGAGTTGGTTCTCTACTTCCACCTATACAGAGGTCCTGGGGATTAAACTCAGTTCATTAGGCGTGCATAGCAAGTGCCTTTCCCCAGGGAGCTAGCCTGCCAGCCCACAGAGTATCTGCATTCTAATGCCATCGAGTCCCAGAAGTCTCTGTAGCATATGATGTGTGCCTTCAACTGCTAATGATTACTTCTGGCAGTGCAATTTCATGAATTCCTTCTCCTCTGCCCTGCTGAATTGCTAAACTGGATCGGATTGTTTCTATAACTCTTAGTACCTATCCTGTCCTAACACCATGGCTAGTTTGCTGTTTGCTTTGTGACAGTGAGGACAGACAGTAGGGCAGTGGATACACCATGCAGACACTGTGATGGATCTCCAGCCCTACCCTGTGTTTTAAAGGACACTCACTGATAAACATTTCCCTGTCATTACATGTTTTCTCCCAAATTGATACTGTTTTACTTATGACAGATTTTAGGTAATTTGTTCATTTTGAGACAGGGTCTCACTATGTAGCTGACTGGCCTCAAACTTGCTATGTAGACCCTGCTAGCCTTGAACTCAGAGAGAGTCACCTGCTTCTGCCTGCCTGGGCAGTGCTGGGATTAAAGGTATACACCACCACACCAACATCAAGATATTTAGGCTATCTCAAATTATCTTCATCTTTTAAATGTCACAGTGGCCATCTGACTACTTCTTTGATTGTTCAGATACAAGATAACACAATGTGGCAGAGGCTGGTCCACAACTTGCTTTATAGAGAAGGCTGTCCTCAAACTCACAATGTGAGATTCTCTTGCCTCACCCTGAATGCTGGGTTACAGGTATGTACCACCACACATGACTAAGATTATTTGTTTTTTATCTTTTTAAAACTATTTAATATTTATTTTAATGTGCATGCATTTTGCCTGCATGTGTGTATATGATGCATGTGCAGTATCTGCAGATACTAGAAGAGGGCATAACCTGGATCTGAAGTTACAGAAGGTTAGGAGCCACTAACCTTGTTGGTGTTGGGAACTAAACCCAGGTCCTCAGCAAGAGTAGCAAGTGCTCTTGTCCACTGAGCCATCTCTCCATCCCTGTTTCTGTAAATCTTACAAGACCTGAAGGGATGGCTTTTTAAAAAGATGTTCTTATGTGTGTCTGACTGCAAGTCTGTGCATGTGCTCACAGAGGCCAGAGGAGGACTTCAGACCCCTTGGAGCTAGAGTTCCATGAGGTTGTGGGCCGCCAGGCATGGGTGCAGGGGACCAAACTGTGGTCCTCTGGATATGCAGCACACTCTCTTAGCTGCTGAGCCTCTCTCCAGCCCCAAAGGCATCTTCCTAGTTCAGGCTGGCCTTGAGTGGTAGTCCTGCCTCAGTCTCCCAAGAGCTGGGATTACAGACAGGCACCACTGAGCCTGGCATTGTATTCACATTATTTAAAAAAAACTCCCTTAACCAACAGTTTTATTGGCATTTATAAAATGAGGATATTTAAGAGCAAGCAATACTTACCAGAACAAGACCAAAGCTACAAGTTTGACACAAAGAAATTTGCCAACAGGTTTTATAGGGCTGAGCTCTTCCTTTAGCACTGTGTAAAACAGCAGGAGGCAGTACATGGCAAACTAGAAACAAAAGCAACATTCAACATTCTGCAGCAGGAAGACAGTGACAGAACCTTTCCTTAAAGCTGAAACCAGAGTCTACTGACGTTTTAGTGCTTTTAATATGTTGCTGAAGATGCATATATGTGAGATTTCTCAAGAGAGGTACGTAACATTTTTCCTGAATATGTTTCTAAGTGTTCACGTACTGGAACTCAAAGCAATAAACAAATGACATGAACGGAAGGTTTCCTTCAGTCAAAGAAAAAGGCAACACAAATTACCGCCACTTTTATAAAAACAGATTCTTATTATTAGCTAGTCTCTTGTGTAACATTCACACACACACACACACACACACACACACACACACACACACACACAGAGTTTATAAGGCAACACGTTAAATAAGTACAGTTTCAATATAACTGTGATCATGAAATCTGCATCACACAAACCATTTCCTTGAGAGCAGTGTGTAAGTCCAGCTGGCCTTACTTCTTAAAATAAGTGCCCACGTTTAGAGTCAGTTACAATAACCAACCAGCATTTCAACAGCAAGAAGTATTTCTGGAAGCTTACTTTCCCCATTAAAACCAGGAGATACTTTATGCTCATTTAAAATACTTCAGGATATGAGAGCAGTAAAGGAAGAACCGAGTTCAGACCTTGCACTGGAGCAGGGCCACCCAGGGTGCTTGTCACACACTCCCGGGCCCTGGGTTCTAGCTCTAGTACCACTAAAAACAAACAGACTCTTAGCACTGAGCCGTTTCTCTGTACATAGGAACTGTGACCCTCATGCTGGGATCTGACCCAGGGCTGTGTGATAGGCAAACACTCCAGGCGTATTCCACAGTCATAACCCAATTTTCTAACATCTGTCATGAACTAAAATAAAAATTTGTTCCCAATATCTTTTTCAACTGAAAGTAGCTAACTTTTGTGTATGTTTCATAAGGTTTACTTTTAGTATCTGTCTAAATGCCAATGGGAGGACCAAACTGTGCCCACCGGGTTTAGAGTGTTTCCAGTCCTTTCTTATAATGGGCATTACATCCCAGAAGGCTAAAACACTTCTACCATTTCTTTAGACTACATTCCCAGAAAAAGACTGCTGGTCATGGAGATGAACATGAGAGAAAGCTCTGGAGACAGACCCCATTTATTTCCATTATAAACTTCCTTCCTTCCTTCCTTCTTTTTTTTTTTTTGGTGTTTTGAGAAAGGGTTTCTCTGTGTAGCCCTGGCTGTCCTGGAACTCACTTTGTAGATCAGGCTGGCCTCAAACTCAGAGATCTGCCTGCCTCTGCTCCCCAAATTCTGGGATTAAAGGCATGCAATGCCATGCTTGGCTCCATCATAAACTTCTAATAATTTATGTATTAGAAGTGTTTACTATACTGTAAAAAGCACTATCCAAAGACTTTAGATGAAATACACATCAGCTTAAGAGAGCCTTTCAGTTCCTAGAACAACACTCATTTTTTTTTGGGGGAAAAAAAGTCATTTTTAATTTTCCTTTAATTCTAAATATAGATCAGAGATTTAAATTCTTGCTGTTTTGTTTGTTTATTTATTTGGTCTTTGAGACAGGGTTTCTCTGTGTAGCCATGGCTGTCCTGGAAATCAATCTGTAGACCAGATGGCCTCAAACTCAGAGATCTACCTGCCCCTGCCTCCCAATTAAGGTGTGAGCCTCCACCACCTGGTGAACTCTTCCATTTTTATTTAAACTCTCTCCTCTCATGCCAATTAGACTTTTCCCTCTTAATGAATAGGTCTATTGCATTGTTTTGTTTATTTAGAAGGCACACCATGCTTATCCTCACAAGGCTGTGTGGTCACAAGAGCAAACAGCTCTGCATGTAAGTCACCAAATCATTCATGAACATATTACTGTACTTCTATATTGTATAAAGGTATATATTAAAGCTGTTTCAAGTTCCATGTACAAATTAAAAGGTAATTTTTTCCTCAAGAAATAGTGTCTGATAATATTTAGCAACAGAAACAAATTTAGTACAATTGAGAAGAATGATGATTTACTTACCAGTTCTGACAAATTATTTATTATAACCAAGTAAATCTTTGCATTGGAGAAACCAAATTTCCCTTCATCGTAGACACCAACCATTTCACATATCCTTAAAAATGGCAAGAATAAACTTTATGACTGACCAAGTAAACCAGTATCTTAATATGTACCCTTTAGAGACTTATTTTATGCACACAAATGTCTTACCTGCATGTATACCTGTGCACAATGTGCATGCAATGCCCTTGGTGACCAGAAGAGGGCACTGGATACTCTGGAACTAGATTTCACTAAACCTCTGCAAGAGTACCAAGAGCTGTTAACACTGAGTGCTCCACTGAGTGCTCTCCAGCCCTGAACACGTTCTTAAGGTGTAGTGGTAGCAACACTTAAAATTTAGAGTCTGTTTACTTTAGTAAAGTCTGTTTACTTCAGTAAGTCTGTTTACTTTAGTAAGCCTAATTTTGGTTTTTCTGATGTGTTGTACATTCTGCTCTCAAAGAATGTGAAAATCATGGCAATCCTTTGCATTGTTCATCATAATAGAATCCGGCTTTTATATATGTATTTACACTATTAATCAACATTGTTCTTCTACTTGTTTTTTCCATTTAGGAACATCAACTGTTTTTTTTAAGACAGGGCCCAGTCTGGCCTTAAACTCTCAATTCTCCTGCCTCTACCTTCAAGTGCTAGGATTATTTGCCATGAATCACTACACTTGTTTTCTGTCATGTTGAGAATTAAACCCAGGGCTTTGTGCATACAAGGCAAACACTCTTATCAACTGAGCTATATTCCCAGTTATGTATCATAAAGATTTAAAAAAAGCTAAAGGAAGGCCATACTTACAATGTTATAAGACTGATAATTGGTCTGATCACAGTGTACTGCAGCACTCCCAGTTTGCATCGAAAGAGCAGCATTCTGCAGAAGAAAGAGAACATAACATCTCAACTATTCAGTGGCATCAGAACATGGCAAAGCCTCCAAATTAAAAATCACTTTGACAAACGACACTAATTATATTGAATCCTGCCAATTTCATTCTCCTAAATGATAGTAGGGTAAGAATGTGGTGGCAACACGGAAATCTGAAGACCACTTTGAAATTATTTAATCACTTTATCTCCTAAAGCCTCCCTTCAGCTCCACTATAGTGCAACACAGAACAGAAGGAACAGAAGAAGGTGCTGGGACCTTGGTCTTTTCCTGTTTCCCACTCTTGCCCTGATACACTGCAAATCAACAGGACCAAATGAACTGAGTCTGTGAGTCAAATAAAACCGATTATCTCAGGAGCTTTGCTGTTAGAACTGATAGTGATGGCTCTAACTAACACAGGAGGAAAACGGAGTCACAAATGAACTGTGAGCTTGTGCACACGCACGTGTATAAAGCATTGACATTTAGGATGCAGCTTCCTGGTGAATGTGTTTACAGAAAGATTTCCTGGGACAGGCAAACTACCCTGAGGGTGGGCGGCGATCCACAGGCTGGGGCCCTGGACTGAACCCGAGGCAGTGAGCTGAGTTCCGGCTTTTCTCTCTGCTTCCTGACAGCAGATGGAGTATGACATCATGCACCTGCCACGTGCCTTTCCCACCATGAGGGACTGCACCCTCAACTGTGTTCCTAAGTTGCTTTTGTCAGTGACTTTGTCTCAGCAGGGAGACGAGTACAAGACAATTAGCTGTATGATCATGTGCACAATCATTTAGGCTCCAGTTCCCAACTGAAAAAAAGATGCTGATTAAATATTTCCTAATACATTGATGAACTTTTCTATTGTGGTAAGCAATTTAAAAAAATAAAAAAAAAAAACAACAAAAAACCCCTCTCAACATGTACATTGTAATAATGTATTTTATTATCTTTCAACATGTACATTGTAATAATGTATTTTATTATCTTTCAAACTGTATTATGTGCTACGTAGGGTAAGAGCTCTGCCTACTGTCCCCGCCCCTTGCAGAGAGCTGACTGATATTTCAGACCCACACAGAGGCCCGTTAAAACCAAACACACTTACTCTCCCATCGCCCACGGCGGACAGCAGCAGAGTGGAATGAGATGCTGTTCCTGCTCTTTTGCTTCCAGATATAACATTACATTTGGGATCCGAGTTGTTAAATAATTGGTCAGGAAGATCATAAAGTTATAAATGGTGTAAGCTTCATAGCAGTCTCTCCAGGTATCGGCATATATTCCAACTTTGGGGAATTTTAAGGCCAACCACTATGGAAAGCACAGATGTTAAAGAGAAATGCTACTGATTCAGAAAATGCTACTGAAGGCATTTTTTCCTTTTTTCTTTCCAGATAGGGTCTATGTAACCTGGATGTCCTGGAACTTACTATGTCCACCAGGCTGGCCTCCAACTTAAGAGTTCCACCTGAGTGATGGGATTAAAGGGATGCAACACCACACCTGGCTAAAGCCATTTTCTTTAGTTGTGTCTACTGTGGAAAGTGTTTTTTCCTTTTATTTTCTTTTTTTGGGGTGGGGTGGTGTACAAATAAAAGACAATAACTAAAAAGCATGATAGCGAACTATCAGCATCCTTATGAGAATCTGCATCTATGGGTTCAGCCAACCCTGGAGCAGAAATATTTGTAACAGCCCCTGACCCCAGGTCTGCATTCTGGAACTCATTATACAGACAAGGCTGGCCTCGAACTCACAGAGGTCCCCTTACCTGCGTATGACACTGATATTCTATCAGGTGTCATAAGCCATCTAGAGCTGACCGTAAGGACAGGGAGACACACTAGTCCATATGCTGATGCTAACCATTCTATATAAGGGAACAGATCATCAGCACATTTTGATGCCTGGGGTGGGAAAGTATTCTCTTGTGGCTACGTATTGAGGAGGGTAATTACAATATTTCATTATTTAAAAGACTAAGAGCCACTAATCTTAAATTTAAGCAACTGAGCAAAGAAAACAGCTACACATTAAAATGTCTGAAACAGGGCCGGAGAGATGGCTCAGGGGTTAAGAACACTGACTGCTCTTCCAGAGGTCCTGAGTTCAATTCCCAGCAACCACATGGTGGCTCACAACCATCTGTAATGAGATCTGGTCCCTCTTCTGGCCTGCAGGGATACATGCAGACATTACACTGAATATATAATAAATAAATATATATAATATATATTTAAAAAATGTTTGAAACATCTGCATTTTTCATTATATTATCTTCCTCACCAACACTAACAACATGTGAACGTGGCCAGTTGCAGTGGTGCACGTCTTTAATCCCAACACTCGGGAGACAGAGGCAGGGGACTCTCTGTGAGTTCGGGCCCAACCTGCTCTACATAGTGAGTTCCAGGACAGCCAGATCTACGTAGTGAGACCCTATCTCAAAAATATAAAGACAAATAATAAGTAAAAACAGAAAGAAAGAAAAAGCTGGGTTGTGATGGCACACACCTTTGATCCCAGCACTCAGGTGGCAGAGGCAGGTGGATCTCTGAGTTTGAGTCCAGCCTGGTCTCCAGGGTTAGTTCCAGGACAGCTAGGGCTACACAGAGAAACCCTGTCTCAAAAAAAAAAAACCCAAAAACCAAAAACCAAAAAACCAAAACAAAAGCAAAAAAACCCACAAAAAACTATGAAAAATTTCACTATTAATCTCTTTTTAAAAGTCAATATTATGTGTTTATTACTTTATTAAGCTTTTTTTTTTTTTCCGGAGACAGGGTGTAGTTTTGGTGCCTCTCCTGGATCTCACTCTGTAGACCAGGCTGGCCTCGAACTCACAGAGATCCACCTGGCTCTGCCTCCCGAGTGCTGGGATTAAAGGCGTGCACCACCACTGCCTGGCTATTAAGCATTCTTTAGTAAGCATAGTTGTGTCAGAAAAGAAGCAAGGTGGTGGTGGTGGTGGTGGTGGTGGTGGTGGTGGTGGTGGTGGTGGTGGCACACGCCTTTAATCCCAGCACTCACTGGGGAGACAGAGGTAGATGGGTCTCTGAGTATGAAGCCAGCCTGGTCTACAGTATGAGTTCCAGGACAGCCAGGGCTACATGGGAAAACCCTGTTTCAAAAAACCAGAAAAAAAAGGTGTCCTAAAAGATTTTTTAAAAAGATTTATTTACTTTATTATTTTATGTGCATGAGTATTTTGTCTACTTGTATGCATATGTGCTATGTTCATGCCTGGTGCCTACAGAGATCAGAAATTGGATTCCCTGGGACTGGAGTTATAGTTGTGAGCTGCCATGTGGGTGCTGGAAATTGAACCTGGGTCCTCTAGAAGAGAAAAGTACTCCTTACCACTGAGCCATCTCTCCAGCCCAAGAATTCTTAACGAAATACAATAAAATATACTTACACTATCTAAACTGTATATTGGAACCATCCAAAGAATCCTACAGAAAGTAAAACATAAAAAACACTTAATATCATCTTTATGATTTAAGTCAGTCAATAGTAGTAATAGCAAATACATTAAGATTTGACCTCATAATAGGTTTTTGAAGTTCGG
>NC_051067.1:74424558-74617679 GCF_004664715.2 Peromyscus leucopus
CGATTATAAATGGGACCTCTCAAAACTGAGAAGCTTTTGCAGGGCAAAAGACACAGTCAATAAGACAAAAAGACAGCCAACAGAATGGGAAAAGATCTTCACCAACCCCACATCTGACAGAGGATTGATCTCCACAGTATATAAACAACTCAAGAAACTAGACATCAAAATACTGAACAGTCCAATTAAAAAATGGGCTAAAGAGCTAAACAGAGAGTGTCTGAGAGTGCCTCTCTTGTTCTAATTTTTAGTCTTTGTTTAGTAGTGGTTCTTGGTTAAATTGGTGCTATTGGGCTACTTCTTCAGGGGCAGCTGATTTCGATCGGTGAATTATATACTTATGATTCTGGTGATCTGGTTTGGTGGCTGGGTAGCGCCTTCTTCTGTGTTCCCAGGTCACGTTTTGTTCATTTGTCAACTTCTCAGCTGATCTTGTTTCTTCAGACTTCAAACTGTAGGCATCTGAATCCTCTCCCAGATGGGTTTCAGCTGAGCAGGGTAGTCTCACCAACACCTCCAAGTTGTAGGGTTTCACAGGATCAGGAGCTGGGCTCTGGGTTGTCCTCAAACGGAGTGTTCAGATTCGTTCTGGTTCCGACCCACGGAGATAGCTTCTTCCCCAGGTGTTGGGGTTAGGGGCGTCCCTGTTCCAAGCTGCGTCTGCTTGTCTCCGTCCCTGGGCCTGTCTACCTCTGCGGTCTGCCGCTGGGCCTGTATGTCCCTGTCAGCTGCCGCTGGGTCTGTCTGCCTTTGCAGGCCGCCACCGGGCCTGTATGTCTCTGCCAGCTGCCGCTGGGCCTGTATGTCCCTGTCGGCCGCCGCTGCCGGGCCCGTCTACCTCTGTGGGCAGCCTCCGCGGGCCTACCTGCATCTGCTTGTCTCCACCGCCGTGCCTGTCTACCTCTGTGGACCGCCGCTGGGCCTGAATGTCTCTGCTGGCTGCCGCCGGGACTGAATGTCCCTGTCGGGTGCCGCCGCCGGGCCCGTCTACCACTGCGGGTTGCCTTCGCCGGCCTACCTGCATCTGCTTGTCTGCGCCGCCATTCCTGTCTACCTCTGTGGGTCGCCGCTGGGCCCATCTACCTCCGCGGGCCGCCGCCGCAGGCCTACCTGCGTCTGCTTGTTTCCGCCGCCGCCGGGCCCATCTACCTCTGTGGGCCACCGCTGGGCCCGTCTCCCTGTTTTCTTTATTAGTTTAGCATCCAGGAGATACAGGTGATCAATTGCAGAGGGCATTTAACAGTAATTGATTTTTATATTAAAGTCTGTTTTTTGCAGAGTCTAGACCCTTTTGAGTCTGGAGGTGTGAATACTTCTGGACTGTTACTGCTACTTACTGTCTGGGTGTACTTGATGATCCTTGGCCTCCGGCTCTATAGTGGTCCTGTAACAATTAGCTGAGTAGTTAATTGGATGTTTGAATATATTATTAGAGACACAGAGGGAAATAGATGCAGCAGAATATGGTCAATAGAGACAGGAGAGGGAACCAGGAAGGAAAAACTTGTGGGGTGAAACCTCATTCTTCTGGAATTGGTGACAAGGCAGTGGATCCTGGTGTCTCTGGAACTTGAGAGAGCAGGGCCCTGTCTGTGTCACTGTGTGTGAGGAGGAATTCTCCTGGGGTGAGGGTAAGAGAAAAGGCTTCATGTGAGACAGGTGAATCCAGTGGGGAACGCCCTCGAGCTTAGCAGCTGAGGGGGTTACAAGAATTACCTTGAAGGGTCCTTGCCATTTAGGGGGAAGGGGTGAGGGACACTGGCCTGGAGGGGAAAGAAGGACCTGATCCCCAGTGTGGATTTGGGGTGGGCATGGGTTATCACATGGTTGAGGTAAGGAGTGGCCAGCGAAGTTCCACAGGAGAGGACGCAGATGACAGGGTAAGGGTGTTAAGAGGTGGTCAGGGAGAGGTGACAGTTTGGATAGGAGGCCCGGTGTTACAGCCGGCAACCACATGGTGGCTCACAACCATCTGTAATGAGATCTGGCGCCCTCTTCTGGCCTGCAGGCACATATGCTGTATACATAATAAATAAATAAATAAATAAATAAATAAATAAATAAATAAATAAATAAATAAATAAATAAATCTTAAAAAAAAATAAAGAAAGAAACCGGATATGCCTCCACCCAATTCAAAAATGAGTCCACCATCACAAGGAGACATTTAATTCACCTGACTGTGGGCATATGGGTAAAGTAGAGCTGCCAGTCGGTCCCTGGAAGGGAACCTCTGGCCTGGTGGGTAGGAAAAAGCTGACTTCTGTACTTGGTATTGGGATCTGGTTTTTGGCAGATCTCACAAGAGGCAGTAATAGTTCTTAAGAACTGTAAGTCCTCAGAGGTGGGCTGCAGGTGGGCTTTTATGAATTGAGACAGAGAAAGACTATTAGGGTGAAAGAGCTGGTGTAGATAGGACAGAATTTGCCTAGTGTCAGGGGTTCCCTGTGAGGATGTGGGTTGCACTGTATGGATTCCTGTGGTGAGTGGGGTGGGTCTTGGCCCTGGAGGGCCACTGTCCTAGCTGCCTGGTCAGCCTGGTTATTTCCCTTAGAGATGATGGAGCTATCAGTCTGATGAGACTGGCAGTGGATAAATCCTGTAGCCTTGGGGAGATGGGAAGCTTTTAGCATGGCTATTATTTGGCCTGAGTTAGATGTGGATCCTCCCTTGGCTGTAAGGAGCCCACGCTCTCTCCAAATAGCAGCGTGGGACAGGAAGATATGAAAAGCATATCTGCAGTCTGTGTAAACATTTAGGGATTGTCCGTGCCAATGGAAGACACGGGAGATAGCTATCAGCTCAGCCTGTTGGTTAGTGGTGTGTATAGGTAATGCCTGTGCTTCTACCACCCCAGTGTCTGACACTATGGCATAGCCCACTTTATGGGTCCAAGTCATGTCACCAATGTCATTTATTACGCAGCACAATGTTAGTTAAGTGGCACTGTTTACCATGCGAGAAAAGCCATGAGGCACAACAAAACCCACTATAAGAGTTTATTAAGGGAATAGAGAGGGGTTGTGAATAGGCCTATGGAATGACTGTGCAGGAAGAGAAGGAAGGAAGAGGTGGAACTTGCTTTTATAGGTCCCCCACCCCACCCCCTGCCACCACTCCCCCCCCTGCCCCCGCACATGCACATCTGGGTTTACATAGCTAGGTCATGCATGCGCATAGATTACATGCTCACACTGCATGCAAATTATGTGATCATGCAGTGCACAGATTTTGTAGGACGTAAGGCCCTGGGATGACTAAGCATCTTGCCTGGCTACTGGACATCACATGTGCAGTCATGTAGCTGGGGGAGTGGCTAGGAATTCTAACACTGCATGTCTCAGCAGTCCCAGTCTGGTGCTGGAGTCCATGAGGCTGCATGTCTCAGCAGTCCCAGTCTGGTGCTGGAGTCCATGAGGCTGAATGTCTCAGCAGCCCCAGTCTGGTGCTGGAGTCCATGAGGCTGAATGTCTCAGCAGCCCCAGTCTGGTGCTGGAGTCCTACAGAGCTACTGGTCTTCAGTCTATACTGGAATCCCAAAGAAGTAGATTCCAATGCCAGAAAAGGATGCCTCAGCAACAGGACAGATGAACTTGTCAGCATTGAGTGAGGGCGAGTAGGCAAAAAGCAAAAGCTTCCTTCCTCCATGTCCTTTCATGTGGGCTGCCACCAGAAGGTATGGCCCAGATTTAGGATGGGTCTTCCTGTTTCAAATGATCAATCAGGAAAAAATTCCTCACGTGTAGTCATCTGCTTGGATTTTAGCTGATTCCAGATGTAGTAAAGTTGACAACCAAGATTGGCCATTACAGACAGAGAGACTCTGTGTGTGACACACAGAGAGAGATTAATGTGAGTATGTGTGTCACAGGGAGACACAGAGAAAGAAAGAGGGAGCTTGAATGTGTGTGAGACACAGAAAGTGTGTGTGTGACAGAGACAGAGAGCAGGGGTGTGACAGAGAGACAGAGTATATAATACAGACAGAGACAGAAAGTCAATGTGCTGTATGTGTGACTGAATGAAAGAGACAGTGTGTGTGTGTGTGTGTGTGTGTGTGTGTGTGTGTGTGTGTGTGTGTAAAAGAAACATAGACACACGGAGAGATAGGGAGCTTGAGTGCACATAAAACACAGGGAAAGTCAGAGAGTCAAAGAGGAAAAGAGAGACGGAGAGCATGTGTATGGTACACAGAGAGTCAGGGACAGAGAGACAGAAACAGAAGTTACATGCGAGACACAGACAGAGAGTGTGTGACACAGAAAGAAACAAAGAGTGTGTGTGAGTGTGTGTGTGTGTGTGTGTATAACACACATAGAGGGACAGAAAAAGTGTGTGCGTGTGACAGAGAGAAACAGAGTGTGTGACACAGAGAGGCAGACACTAGAAGAGACAGAGAGAGAAAGGATACAAAGAGGATGTGTGTGACACAGAGACAGAGAAAATCCTAACTCTGGAAACACACACTCAGACACGGAACCTGGAGGAATGGAGCTGGAGCTGACCTGGAAGCCTCCTCCCGGAGAACTACCCCCTAATATCTGAAGAGACTGCGCAACCTCACACAGGAGAAAAACATTAAAGAGCTGACTACATGCCTGGAGTGCCCGTGGAGCACGCAACGCTCTTGTGGCAAGGTGCGTGCGAGACCTAGGGGACAGGCAGCAGCCATCTAATGGGTCTTTAGGCATGCTCAGCAGGGGGGACTTCAGGCCTGCTGCTGTAAACCTAGCCCCCTACCCATGGCTGGGGAAGCCACGGACCCCAGAGGAGACCCTCCTACTGAGATTCTCCTAAAGCAGTGTAAGTTTTTAACTGCATTCTAAATAGTTATCCTTATAAACAAGACAAGTGAAGCTCTCGCCTTTCAGCAATGCTTATTTTTTGCAGCAGACGGAGACCATTACAGAAATCCACAGCTGGTCAATATGCAACTTGTCCATCTAAGGCTCAGGGGACACTGTGGAAGAGAAGCCAAAAAAGATTGTGCAAGCCAGAGGACCAGGACCTCTGCTGTGAGGTGGCGTCTTCTATATACAACATGCAATCTGCTCACATAAGATCTCAACATGACCAGCACAACAACACTAGTTGGTGCCAACTAGTTATGAAAGCTCACAAGGTCTCATCACTACATAAAGAGCTACAGGCAGTTGATGGCTGAGAGTAGAGGCATCTGGACCTGCCACAGAGGACCAGGAAAAGCCCACAGGGCCTCGACACTACACAAAGAACTATAGGCAACTATGAAATGCAGAGAGCAGGAGAGGCAGTCTTCCCCAGGAAGACACCAATTGGTTGTCTAGTGCCAGTCAGTGCTGAAAACAGACAAGCCAGTAACATTATACAGACCGAGCAGGCTATACTTAGGAATATATATGTATATACATACATGCATGAAATAGCAATTCATGAAAAAAGAGGCCATTAATAACTTGAAAGAGAGCATGGGGAGGTATATGGGAGGGTTTGGAGGGAGAAAATGGAAGGGAGAAATATAATTATAGTCTAAGCTCAAAAATTAAAAACAAGCCAGATGATGATGGTGCATGTCTTGAGTCCCAGCACTTGGGAGGCAGAAGCAGGTGGATCTCTGTGAGTTCGAGGCCAGCCTGGTTGACAGAACAAGTACCAGAACAGCCAGGGCCATACAGAGAAACCCTGTCTCAAAGAAACAAAAATAAATAAATAGAAAAGCTTAAAAAAAAAGAAAAAGGGAAATAGAGATACAGATAGTATTGTGTGCATGTATGTGTGTAGAGAGAAACACACAGAGAGAAGACACACAGAGAGAAAAGTGTGGGTGTGTTTGTGTGTAGCACTCAGAGAGAGAAAGAGACAGAGAGAGAAGAAATGGAGAAACAGAGAGAGAGAAATGACTCAGTCAATTTTAAAGTGCTGTCTTGGAACCACAAGAACCTATGTTTGACCTCAAGAAGCCAGGGTATGCTAGCTGGTTTTTATGTCAACTTGACATCGCTTAGAGTGATTTCGGAATAGAGAACCTCAGTTGAGAAAATGCCCCCACCAGACTGGCCTGTGGGAAAGCCTGCAATACATTTTCTTATTTACTGATTGGTGTGGGAGGTCTCCATTGTGGGTGGTGGCACCCCTGGAGTGGTGGCCATGGGCACTATAAGAAAGCAGGTTGGGAAAGTCAGTAAAGAGCTCTCCTCCGTGGCCTCTGCATCAGTTCCTGCCTCCAGGTTCTCGGCCTGTCTGTCTTCCTGCCTTGACTTCCCTGCATGGCGCACTACACCCTGTGAAATGAACCTTTCCTCTCCAAGTTGCTTTTGGTTGCAGTGTTTTATCACAGATGGAAACCATAACTAAAAGACCGTGTAAAAAAGACGCTGGGCAAGGCAGCGCATGCTCGCAAACCCAGCACAGAGGAGGCAAAGACAGGGGGCTGCCTGAGGCGAGCTGACCAGCCAGCCTGGGGACCTAGTCTGGACTCAGGAAGGAGACGTTCTGAAAAGAGAAGCTTCCCTGGTTCAAGACTTCACTTCAGTCTGAGTCAAATATGCTGTCCCTGACAGAGCAAGACACGGAGCAGGGGAGGACCCACCCTGACAGGTGGCACAGAAGAAGGACTCCATCCCTCCTTGGTTCCTTCAGAAGCTCTAGGAAGACCCTGGGAAGAGCAGCAGGTCTGCTCGCCTTCGTCAGGGTTTGGCTCTCAGGGTCCCGGGGAGAGCACTCCCTTACCGTGTTCTAGCCCAGGGTCACAAAGGTACTGTTTTGGGGACAGCTGGGAGGAAGGCTCAGTCACAACATGGTTGCTTTACAAACCCAAGGACCTAAGCTCTAAACTCAGTCCCCAAGCCCCACGAAAGAAAAATTTGGGTGTGGTGGCACATGCTTACAATTCCAGGACCAGACAGGCAGATAGTTAAATCTCTTGGACCTCCTGACCAGCCAGCCTGTCCTACTTGGGGAGTTCAAAGCCAGTGTGAGACACTGTCTCAAACAAGATGGACCGTGCCAGAGTAATGACACCCAAAGCTGACCTCTGACCAGCAAATGTACTCATATGCACACGTACACATGTGCATACACACCGGCACTCCTATGAAAAGTGTTTGGAGGTTGGGAGGTTGGAAGTGGTGGTGTACTTCAATGATAGAGCACTTGTCTACCATGTGCTAGGCTTTGGGGTCTCTTCCAACACCAAAAAAAAAAAAAAAAAAAAAAAAAAAAAAAAAAAAAAAAGGAAAAGAAAAGAAGGAAAAGAAAAAAAATTAATGAGCCAGGCAGTGGTGGCACACGCCTTTAATCCCAGCACTCGGGAGACAGAGGCAGGGGGATCTCTGTGAGTTCGAGGCCAGCCTGGGCTACAGAGTGAGTTCCAGGACAGGCTCCAAAGCTACACAGAGAAACCCTGTCTTGAAAGACAGAAAAAAAAAAAAAAAAGAATGAGCTTGGGAGATGGTTTCCGTGTATGAAATGCCTGCCATGCAAGCATGTGGAACAGAGTGTCCACAACACCCATGTAAACGGCAGGCTTGGTGGCACACATTAGTAATCCTAGCACTGAGCAGAGAGAGCACAGACGGGCGCCCCTGGAGCTCCCTGGACAGCCAGGCAGTCTAGCCAACCGGCGTCCGCCACACCCGCCCTGTCTCCTCCACACCGCCAGGGGGTGCCAGCAGGCCAGGACTGCTTCCCCCACCGCTCATCTCCATGACCCGGAAGCCAAGGAACAGTGCTTCCAGGTAGGAGCGAGGTGACCCCGGCTGCCGAAGGAGGGTGAAGCAGAGCAGCTATGGGGGCGCATCTAGCCCGGCGCTATGTCTGGGACGCCTCGGTGGAGCCCGACCCCCTGCAGATGCCCAGCTTCCCGCCGGACTACGGCTTCCCGGATCGCAAGGAGCGCGGTGAGCTCAGAGCGCAGGCGCGACTGCAGACCCCGCGAAACTCGGTGCTGCCTGTGTGCAGAGGGTCGGTGGGGTCGGGAGGGCGCCTGACCTCCTTCAACGTGGAGGCTTTGCGTGCATGGCTGGAGCAAAGGCTTGGGACAGGACAGCCGATTGCGCGAAAACGAGGCCGCGCAGGTGCTCTTCGTCCTGGGCACAGCGCGGAGCATAGGGACGTGTTCTTTGCATCCCCATACAGGTGTCGCTCTTATTTGGCTCCGTACAAGAGTACAAGGTCGGGGTGGGACTGTCATGCCGTGCATCTGTCCCGTCTAGTGGGATGGTGCTGGCGGTGGAACCCAGGACCTTTTGTGTACATGCACGGCTCTTGTTCTTCCTATGTGGGAAAATCACAGGCTTACAGAGTGACAGCTCTGGGCAGAGCCCCGTTTTGGCACTTGGGATGCCCCATGGTAGCAGAGAAACACTGGCGCGGTCTTCGGGGAGCCCACTGGGCAAGCAGATCTGACAGAAGCAAAACTTGAGGTGTGGAAGCCAAGGCTAAAAGAAGCATGTGTATGGAACTGATGAGGCTGGCTCCAGGGACGGGTGGAGCCCTCACTTGTAAGCAGAAGAAAGACACAAATTTGCATTGCCAAAAGGTTTGTGGTGTAGGCTGGGAGATGGCTCAGTCCGGAAAGTGCTTGCCATGCAAGCATGGGGACCCGAGTCCCCTGTGGAACCGTGAGCAAAAGTCTGTCTTCTCACCCCAGGGAGGGAAGCAATGACAGAGCAAGGTAAGGGTAGCACTGAAGTCCAGCTTGGTGAACCAGTGAGCTCTACTGCAGTCACAGGAGCAGATGACAAAGACAGCTGCCATCACCAAAAGCCTACCCAGCATGAGGGACCGCTCCTTTAATCTGCTTCCCCCAGGGAGCTTGGTTGAGCTGAGCTGGTCTAAGCTTGGGGAAGGAGTGGCCTGGTGAATCGGGTCCATTTCAGGGTTTCCTAAAGCTGTTGTTTATTTCCTGTTTAAGAAGCTCTGCTCCCTGGCTTGGTAGTGCACACCTTTACTCCTGGCGCTCAGGAGGCAGAGGCAGGTCAATCTCTGTGAGTTCCAGGCCAGTCTGGTCTACAAAGCAAATTCTAGGACATCCAGGGCTACACAGAGAAACCCTGACTTGAAACAAAAACAAACAACAACAACAAAAAAAAAGGTTTTATGTGGGAGAAAACTGTCACACATGTCAAAGGCTGGTGGAGCTATCCGTGTGCTCCCAGTACAGGGGAGGTAGAGGTGGTTCCAGGGACCTCACTGCCAGTCAGTCTAGCTAGTAAGTGAGCTCTAAGTTCTGTGAAAACTTGTCTCATACGGTGGGTGAATAATTAGAGGAGACATCTAACTCTGTCTTCTGGCCTACACACAAACACACACACACACACACACACACACACACACACACACACACACACACACACACAGTCTTAGTGACTACTCAGTAGGTGATGGCTTGTAGACAAGGAACCCTCCGAGGGATGGAGTCCAAGGACATGCATCTGGGTATGCTGGGAGGTAGTGTAATCACTCAGGGTCCTGACCCATGGAGTCCTTCAGCCCCAACTGAGCCTGCAACCCATCTATCCACCTGACAGCACCTGACAGCCTGCTTTGCCCATAGTCAGCTTTGGAAATAACCAGCACTCCCTACCTCCGGCTTGGCTAAACCAAAACCCTGGTCATACTAACTCAGCCAGCCCTATGGCCCTGGTATCCGGGTTCCTCCCTCATTGGACCCCTTCCTGGTTGCTGTGGAGTCGGACTGGTTTAACTCACAGCCGTTCCCTTCAGCCCCTGGAGCACGGAGGTCACAGCCAGCCCGTGTGCTCAGTGACACCAGCCTTTGGACACCTCCACAGTTCTTTAAGCCTCTTCCTGAACCTTGGGCATGCTCCTGTAGGAAAGCAGGAACGGCTTCCCTCCCCTTCCCATGCGTCCTCAAACTCCTCCTCACCCTGGCCTGGCAGAGCCCCCATTTCAGGTGAACCCCCTTATATCCTCCATCTCCCCTTTACAACGCAAGGACTCTGCTCTGGAATCCCTGCAGTCTCCTGTGGGCATGCCAACACACTGCCTATCCATAGTTAACATCCTCCTGGACCCAGACGTGGTGGAGGGACATCATGAGTCCTGGAGTACACAGCAGTCCATCTCAGAAACACGTGTAAAATCCCATCCTGGCCCAGCTCCTCCGGCTTCCCCTTTCACTGAAGGGCTTCTTCAAAGCTCCCCAGCCAGATCACTAGGCCCACCGTCATTCCTCGGTTCTACCTTGATCACCTCCATCTCCCTGGACTTTCACTCCCTGTGGGATGCCCTGAAGCTGAGGCCCTGTCCTGGAGACAGCTCACAGTTACCTTGTGTGCAGCAGTACTGCCACATTGATCTCCAAGGGAAGCCTTAACCTTGAACTTGGGATGACATTGCTGGCTTGTTCTCTTTTATTGCTGTTTGTGTTCGTTGTAGTGTGTGAATGTGTACGTACCCATGCATGTTGGCCAGAAGTCAGCATTCAGGGTTTTTTCTTCAAATCACTCTTCACCTTCTCTCTCCCCAGAACCACCACCACCCTCCACTGCCACCTTAATTTTTAAGACAGGGTTTCATTCTGTAGCACAGGCTGGCCTCAAACTCCAGATCCCCCTCCGCCTAGCCTCTTTAAGTGCTGAGATCACAGGAGAAAGCCAACAAACAGGCCCAGCCAGAATTTTGTTTGCTTTAGAGATAGGATCTTGCTATATAGCACAGGCTAGCCTCAAACTTAAAAGCCTCTTACCTCAGCCTCTGAAGTGCTTAGGTTCCTGGTATGCACCCTCTGCAGTCTCGGAGCTCTGCCCTCCCCTTAAGCCTTCGGTCCTCACTTTCCCAGTCACTGTAAAGGACAGTTCCACCTTCCTTCCTTGGGTTCAGGCCCAAACCCAGGGGAAGCCCTGACCCCAGCCCTATCGCCTCAAGGCTTTGTCACCGTTCTACCTGGAAGGCTTTCCACAGGCGTCTTCTCATGGCCCCACTGTGGGAGCCCATTTTCAGGTTCCCTAGCGGCTTTCTCCAGCAGGTCTGCATAGAGGATGATTGGACCACGGGCCTGAGTGCAGGTGTTTTGTAACTACCAAGGGGGAGGTCTTTTGCTCCACCCCTTGGCATTGTTATAAACAGACCTTTGGAATAAAGTTCTGGGCCGCTGGATAAGGATGCAGGCCCACCCGAGTCTATCCTGTGTTTTTTTCTGTTTCTCTCCCCTATTTCTAACCACGTCTCTTATCCCTCATCCCTCAAGAGTGCTGGGGTAAATAAGTGTGGGGGCTGGTCCCCCACACCCCCCTTTCCAGCACTCCCTACCCTTGGTTTTTGGTTTTATGTTTTTTCTCCCCAGTCAGTAAGGCTGCCAGACAATGAGTGTATTCTGCCTACTTGTCTCCCTCTGAAGACAGATACCATCTACCCGCCTGGCTCCGGACTACATTCCTTAACTTAGCAGGCAGCCGTGTGCTGAAACTTTGCTGCTAGCCTGTTGTAAACTGGAGATGAGAGGCAGGAGCTTGGGTTGCTAACCTGAGCTCCAGGTTGGGTGGCTCCAGCAAGAGCCTGCCTGCCTGCAAAGTGAGCCCCTGGGCCTGGAGTAGAGGTGTAGCATGGAGGGACCAACTTCATCAGCCAACTAGGGTAACAAATCAGAGGTGAGGGTCAGACCTTGTGACGTTGTGGAGAAGATGCTTACTGTTTGGGATTGGAAAACAGAATTGGGAGGAGATCCGGGGAGGGTGCAACAAAGACAGGAAAACCTGCCCAGGTTGACAGGTGCCCTGAGTCACAACTGGGCACCAGGTTAGAAGCTCAAAAAGGGCACAAGGACCTGAGCCCATGTGAGAAAGAGGCCGGTAGCTGGAAGCAGAGTGGGCCAACAGCCCTGAGAGGAAGACCGGCAGTGACTGATGTGGTGGTGTTTGTGCAGTGGAGAAGACTTCCCAAGGCCTCACACATTCGAGGCAGACACTCTACCACTGACTTAATTTTATTTTATTTTGATTATGTGTCTGTATAGAGATTCGGCCATAAGAGTTCAGGTGCCAGACAAGGCCAGAGAGGGCATTAGATCCCCTAGAGCTGGAGTTACAAGCAGTGGTTATGAGCTGCCCAACATGGGTTTGGGGAACAAAACCCCAGTTCTCTGCAAGAGCTCGTAACCACTGAGCCGTTTCTCTAGCCAGCTGGCCAACTTTTGTATATTGATTCAACATGAGTTCTTCCTCCTAGGTTGCCCACATTGGCCTTGAACCCACTCTGTAGCTCTCCTGCCTCAGCCTCTTGAGTAGCTGAGGTGACAGGCCCGGAACCACCAGGCCTTCTGTGGGAACATGTTTTAATGCAATCAAAGGGCTAGGACCAAGGCACAGGTGGAGAGGAGGCAGGCCTGTAGACGCGTCGGGTCCTGCTGGGCTGACGGTATGGGATTGTGGGGCACAGTGGGTACAGGTTGGGATATGACAACTATTCCTAAGCCAGTGATGGACATCCCAGCCCCGAGCTGGATACTCAATGTGCACCACATACATGGTGATGTTTATGTCAGCATCAGACTCCATACAATGACAGTTCCAAGTCCTGTAAGCTAGTGACGAACCTATCTTGTCCAAGTACACTATGCTGGTTGCACTGGCCCACCTAATGATGCATTCCTGAGACACTTGTCACCACAGCTCTGTTCGCTTAGTTGGCAGCCTGGCAGCATGTCCATGCTGGAACTGGCATCTTTCTGTAGTGGGGAAGCAGGGGGCCTGAAGGTGAACACTGAGCTCCACCTCCTTCGGGACTTTTTGGAAGACAGCATCACTGGAGGAAGGGATGTGAGAGCCCTCTGTACTGTTTAGATGCCCAAAAGGAACAGTCACCCTCCTTTCTGCCAGGGCCTGGCCATAATCCGAATGGGTTCTGCTAAGCCCATGAGGGACACCCTGGGGGTTGGTGGAGTGGGTTGGGAGTTGGGGGCTGGCTCTGGTGCTGAGAGCCTCACCACTCCCCACAGTGATGGTGGCCACGCAACAGGAGATGAACGATGCCCAGCTGACGCTGCAGCAACGTGACTACTGCGCCCACTACCTCATCCGGCTGCTGAAGTGCAAGCGGGACAGCTTCCCCAACTTCGTGGCTTGCAAGCATGAGCAGCACGACTGGGACTACTGCGAGCACCTGGAGTGAGCCCGCCCCGCCCTGCCCTGCGCCTGCCCTGTGCCTGCCCTGCCCCGCCCCTGGCCCTGCCCTGCGCCTGCCCTGCCCCTGCCCTGCCTGCCCTGCCCCCTGCCCTGCCCTGCCCCCCCTGCCCCTGCCCTGCCCCTGCCCCTGCCCTGCCCTGCGGGCACCCCACGGGGAGGGGCTGGAGGGGCTGGAGCCACCTGAGGGGCAGGCCAGAATTCCAGCGGGGGGAGGGGGAGGGGAGGGTTTCCTGGTGGCTGGGAACGGAGCCGGGCCAGGGCCTGTGGCACTGAGACCCTCTCTGTTCTGCCCTCAGCTATGTGAAGCGAATGAAGGAGTTTGAACGTGAACGGCGACTGCTCCAGAGGAAGAAGCGGAGGGAAGAGAAGGCACAGCGGATAGCCCAAGGCCAGGGAGAAGGAGAGGTGGGCCCTGAGATGGCCCTCTAGGGGTAACCCACCTACCTCTGGACCTACAGTGAAATAAAAGCTTTGGGTCACCTGCCTAACCCTCGTGTGTACTGCCTCAAGGGTGGGAGGAACAGTGGTACCCCTAAAGAACACAAAGCCGAGTCCAGCTGGAAAAGCAGGTTTATTGTTGCTGTTGGAGAGCCACGGTCACCCCAGGTCAGGGGGAGTGGGTAGACAGTGCTACCAGGCTGAGCCCACGAGGAACTGCTCAGAGCAGGAAGGGGATAATGGGCATGCGCAGGGGTGGGTAGTCACGGAACTCCTTCAGGTAGCTGCGATGCTTGCCTTTGGCCCAGATAGTCATCTGGGTGAAGCCCACCAAAGAGAAGAGGGCCACTGCGGGCAGAACGGGGTATCAGAATAGGGACGCCCAGCCAGCCGGAAGGGAGCCAGGGACTCACCGCACAGGAACAAGGACTCACCTGGAACACACTGCGTCATGATGGCAAAGCCAATCCAGGACCCGACCTGTGGAGAGCACAGCAGGGTGAGGGCAGAGGCAAGCCCAGGTCACACGTA
Organism: Peromyscus leucopus; assembly: GCF_004664715.2. Taxonomy (NCBI): domain Eukaryota; kingdom Metazoa; phylum Chordata; class Mammalia; order Rodentia; family Cricetidae; genus Peromyscus; species Peromyscus leucopus. The sequence goes on from NC_051067.1 coordinate 74,438,652, forward strand.
TCCCTGGGGACGGAGGCAGCAGTCTCCCCAAATCCAGGCTGTCTTACCCCCCCACGGCCCACCCCTTTACCTCGGGGAGGAAGAAGGCAGCCCCTCACCTCGTAAGTGTAGTTGGGGCAGGACACCAGCAGGAATAGCCAGGTGAAGGGGTTCTTGGTGGGGTATGGGATCTTCCTGGTTTTGGACCCTGGCGTGCAGGACGAGAGTCAGTCAGACCCCTTCCTCCCCTACCAGCTCACCCAGCCCCAGCAGGCCACTCACCAGCTGGCCGAAGGTCCCGAAGAGCCATGTGGATGGAGAAGTTGCCAAGCTGGCATATCTATCGAGGAGAACAGGGTCAGTCTAGAGCCCCTGGCCTCACCCACCCAGCCACCTCACCTCACCACACGTGGTTGACACCCCAGCCTCTTTACCACAAAGATGGTCAGCGCCAACTTAACCTGCTGGGATCCGTAGGCTGCAGGAAAGGGAGAGCCCCATAAGAGGAAGGTTCATGATGGGGCCGCGGGGTGAGGGCGCTGTCTGAGACCACTTACTGGGGGGGGTGTAGAGAGGGTGGTTGATGTAATAGGCCATCCATGCAGCAAAGCCCCAATAGTAGGTGCAGTTCTGAAAGAGAGCAGATGTGTTAGCCTAGGGTGGGCGGGTGCTGCTGGTGGGCAGAGCCAAGAGTAAGGTGCTCACTTTGAAGATGTTTCTCAGGGGCATGGTTCCGTGAGAGAAGCGGTGCACGAAGAGTGTCTCCAGCAGCCGCTTGACGTAGTGGAATGAGTGGCAGATGCAGGCGAGGCTAGTGGGGACAGCGGGCTCAGCTGGGGCTGGGGCCACCCTCCCCCTCCCTCTCCCCCCTCTTGCGGACCCCACTCACTGCACCACCGTGTGCCGACTGGATGTGAAGTCATATTTGTGGCCATAAATGAAGGGCACCCGGAAGTAGAAGAGCAAGTAGATGAAAAGGGGCCCAGCGTACTCAGTCAGGAAGACCTGGGGATGCCCAGAGACAAGGTGAGGAGTCACCCCAGGGTGGCTGAAGGCAGAGACCAGGGGAGGGGTCAGGGCTCACCGTCACCCAGCTGATCTGGGCTCCCAGGTCTCGGAAGAAGAGTGTGGCTGTGGTGCCCACAGGAAGCTTCTGCAAGACATCTTCATCTTTCAGCGACTTTCCCTCTACAGAAATGAGTCAGTGTTCAGGTGCTGCCCTGGTGTCTGGACCCCAGGAGCCCAAGGGAAAGGCTGGCGGACAGCTGTACTCACTGGGGTCCAGGCGGAGGGACTGTCGGGCAGGGTACCACTGCGGGTCTGCTAGGAGAAGGTGAGGGGTTGCAATACCCAGTCTGGCTGGGTTCAGTCTGCCCACCCTAACTCTGGGACCCCCGGCTCCTCCCACCCTGTGCAAGGACACAGGACCAAACAGCAAGAGGATTTTGTCCTTTGGATAACACAAGAGCATTCCTGCTGGTGGCCACACGGGGGCAGCCTGCGCAGTCCGACGGCCCGGCTACACTCCAGTGTGCTGACAGGCCGCCTCTACAAGCCCCTAAGGAAGCCCGGGTCCCATCAGAAGGGTGACAGGAATGGGGACAGAAGTGTAGGTGCCTGGACTCACGTGTCTTGGTGAAGAGGTTCTTGATTTCAGCAATGGTGGCCTGAGGCTCCACCTAAGAGAAAACAGAATCAGCCCCACAGGAGCCTAAACCCAGGATCTGGGGCAGGGGTGCCAGGAACAAGCTGGTCAGGATCAAGCCGGCTGGCTTCAGTGGGTATATCGTCAGCTTCCACCTCCTTCACAGACACAGGGCCCTTCCAGGCACCTTGTCCCTTCCCTACCAGGCAGCCAGCTTCCAGCCCCATGCAGGGCCATGGCTGCTCACTCTAGCTCAGTGGTCCTCAACCTTCCTATGCTGTGACCCTTTAATACAGTTCCTCACGTTGTGGTGACCCCAGCCATAAAGTTAATTCGTTATCACTTCGTAACTGTACTTTTGCTACTGTTATGAATCTTAAGGTAAATGTCTGGTATGCAGGGTCGCGCCCCACAGGTTGAGAACTGCGGCTGTCGATGAAGGCGACACCCCTTGTGTGCCCTCTGAAGGACAAGGGGCTGCCCCTGTCTGCACAGCCCTACAGCTCTTGGCGCCTCACCACCAGGGTCACATCCTACCTTGTCCAGGAAGCACAGCTTCTCCCTTGTCTTCGCATCCAGAATCTCCACCTCAAAGAAGAGAACCGCCTTTTTATGCTTCTTGGCTACCTTGTGGGGCATGGGCATGGGAAGAGCATCGAGGCCTTGGTGGGCCTCCTGGGCCGCCATGCTCAAGCTGATATCCATGCCACTGCCGGCCCTCCTGCTCTGCCTACCAGGCTGTGATGCCCACTGCCAGCCGCCAGCCCCCACACCTCCGACCTCCCCTCACAAGAGCTGCTCTGAGCTGGGCTGGGCAGCATGATCAAATTCTGCCGCGGTGCTGGAAGGAAGCCTGTGTCTGACCAGGCCCAGCCAGCTTCAATGCCAGATGTAACCTGAGTGGCACCAGGGCCAGGCCCGGCTAAATATAAAACCATCCCAGCCGAGTCCCCCTAAGGAGCCACACCACAGTCCTCCCCTGGGGGCTCTCCTCATAGAGGCAGTTGGGTGGACACAGGTCCTCAAAAGTGCCAGGGGCAAGAAGATCTCCCAGAGAAGGAAGATCACCCAGCCAGTGGCAGGGGGTGGCTAGCCCAGCCCCAGCGCCCAGCTCCGGAGGACAGGTTACTGGGCCTGGGGAAATGCCAGCTATCTGGAGAATCTGTGAGACAGAGCTTCCATTTCCACTTCTAAGCTGTAAGAGACACTGGATTATTTCCCTTGTGCATTTGTGTTCCCAGGGAGGTGACAAATTCCGGAGTTGTTGGTGAAGCATACCCATCCTAAGTATGGAGAGGAAAGAGTGAGCAAAGCCTTCCGCCCCTCTCTCCACCCACACCTGGTTCAAAACCACCTCCACGGCAGTCTACCAAATCAGGCTAACATCAATGTGCTTACCCATGGATGAGTCTTGCTCCAAAGCCTTCAACACAAAACCCAGGCGGCCTGCCTGTACCCCTGGGGTCCACAGCCCCCAAAGGAGAAACCCCCAGACTAGAGCTAGACAGTGGTACACAGGAACAGAGTAAGGACACAGACCCAGGGGATCTGAGCCATCTGCCCCAGAAGGTCAGAGGAGGCTGCTGGCTGGCATGGTGCTGGGCACTGCCCACGCTGGCTGGGAGAGGCCTGAGGGCCCTATGGGGATCCACGACTTCTCATCCTGAAGGAGGGGGCATCACGAGGCAGAGAAGCTGCCCACTGCCACCTGCACACTCCCAACAGCAGAGTCCTAGGGCCCATCCTTTAGCCTGGCCTGCTAGGGGTCCCTGAGAGGATGTGCCTGGACCCACATGAAGCTGGCAGAGGGAAGTATGTGCATGTGTATGTGCATGTATGTGGTGGGAGGCCCCACGAAGGTGACCCTACACAGTGAGGCAGCCCTGCAGGGCCAGGGCCTGAATGGAGAGCAAGGCTCCTATGCCGGCCAGTGGCACTCTAGCCGGCTTGCTCATCGATGCCAGAGCCTACATCCTGGACCCGGCACAGGAGAGTGCACAGAGATCACCTGCTATCAGCTGCAAACTCTGCCTTACCCTGTGGCCTGAGGGGCAGGTGACGGAACCCCACAAGAGCAATACCAGACCAAGAGTCATACATTGGACCCCACTAAAGAGAATCGAGAGGGAATGAGTACTTGAGGAGTGTGCTAGAAGGGGCTAAGCGGCAGGGCTCTGGGCTGCAGATGTATTAATAGTTGCTGGACCCCATGAGCACTGTGCACATGCTCAGAGTCCATGTGAATCCCAGGAAGGCAGCACAATGTCCACTGGGAGAGAAGGCCACGGAGTTCCTGCTGAACCACTCAATAGCTTAAAATACAACCAGCCCCTCTCCCTCCTGGGCCAGCCGCCGGGGAGGGCTGAAACCCTACTCTCCCCCAGCTGGACTCTGCAACAAGGCCAGGAGCCCTCTGCACCAACTGGCTGCAAGTGGGTGGCAGGAAAGCAGCATGGAGAGGGGCCACACTGAACAGCGGTTCCCAAGCCTGTGACAAGGACAGGAGTGCCTGAACCAGGTGAGTCAAGGGCCTGCCTCGTCCAGCCCAGGCCCCAGGTCCCCACAGCCGTCTTCTCCCAGTGGGCCAGAGGCCATTCTAGATGCGGTTTCTGCAACTCCCTGAGCCTCTAGAATTATTTCAAAATCAAAAGCAGGATAAAAGCTATGTTAAGTGTACAAAGAGGCTGGCTGGGTGAAAGAAGCCAGACTTCCAAGCTGAGAGTGGCCAGGACCAGCCCAGGGCAGACAGCAGTCTGCTGGTGCCCCCCACGGGGCGGGGTGAGGGGGCGGCAGCAGGGGGAGATGCCCTTTGTGAGTGATGCCAAGGTGTACGGACACAGAGGTGGGGCTGCACAATGGGATGTGCTGAATGGCACTGGGTGTGTACTTTTGGGGGTGGGGGTGGCACTCAGGGGCAAGACTCTTGACTCTTTAGCCCATGATATCCTTAAACTCGAACACTGTCTGAGCTTCCCAAGTGCTGAGGAATTAGTTGTCTACCACACCCACTCGAACAGTGCACTTTTATTTACAGTCACAAGAACTCCAAAAGCTCTGGGGTTGTAAGTAGGGGCTCTCACATGGTGAGGCAGGTACTGTACCAGAGTTATACCCCAGCCCTCACAAGCAACAGACAAAGTGTCCAGCAAAAAGGAAAAACAACATAGCTCTAGGGAGCGGTAGGATAGGATCTGCTCTCTCCCGACTAAGGAGACCGGGGGGAATCCATGTGCACCCTAGACCTCGGTCCCCACTGCACCCCTCAATCACTGCTACCCCTACCCTGTACTTCACACACCACCCCCCACACGCACACACACACACACTGGACCCCTCAATCACTGCTACCCCTACCCTGTACTTCACACACACACTGCACCCCTCAATCACTGCTACCCCTACCCTGTACTTCTCTCTCTCTCTCTCTCTCTCTCTCTCTCTCTCTCTCTCTCTCTCTCACACACACACACACACACACACACACACACACACACACACCACACACACACACACACACACACACACACACACACTGGGATCAGCCTGAAGTACAACCCTGAGGGGCACCCAGGTCTGGAGTCAGAGCACAGCAGGGTACTGAAAGGTGTCCAGACAGAGGGCAGGCAGCCCCCCCAGACAGGGGTCCTGAACCCTGAGGGCAGGCAGCCCCCCCAGACAGGGGTCCTGAACCCTGAGGGCAGGCAGCCCCCCCAGACAGGGGTCCTGAACCCTGAGGGCAGGCAGCCCCCCCAGACAGGGCCTGAACCTGAGGGCAGGCAGCCCCCCCAGACAGGGGCCCTGAACCCTGAGGGCAGGCAGCCCCCCCAGACAGGGGTCCTGAACCCTGAGGGCAGGCAGACAGGGCCCTGCCCTGAGACAGCGCCCCCCAGACGGGTCCTGAACCCTGAGGGCAGGCAGCCCCCCACCACGGGCCCTGAACCCTGAGGCAGGCAGCCAGCAGGCTCTGGCCCCTCCTGGGGAAAAAGCAGCACAGCTGAGTTAGGAAGGGAACCCCACAGGACAGCTACAGATAAGGTAGTCCAGGAGGGTAACCTGAGTCCTCAGGCTGGGGGACCCCCTGCTGCTGAAAGCACAATGAACAGGGTCAAAGACAAGGGCAGGAGCCCTGGCACAGGGCGCCCATGCTGGTTCTGCGATGACAGTTCCACTAGTCTGTAAAGAATTCTCACCCAGAGACTGAGATAACAAGGCCAACCCAGCCAACAGCAGCTCCTGCTAGCCCAAGGTCAAGGACAGCAAAGCAGACTGAGAGGCAGGAAGAAGCCCACCCTAAAGGATGGGGGGTGGCCTTGGCACTCCACTGTGTGGCAAGATCAAGGTTGATGCAATAGAGAGACGCTTGTCCCTTATTCTGGGACTCGGAGGTAGCACTCTTGAGGTTGTCCCAGCCTGGCGGGCAGCACAAAGACAGAGAAGCCCTTCATCACCTGTCCTGGGCCTGGCTGTTTTCTAGCCCCAGAGTGGCCCCAGGGGGGACACAGCTCAGCAATAACCCTAGGGAAAAGTCACCAGGGTCAGGCCTGAGGTCCCAGCACAGCTCTCCCCCGCCTCACCCCACGCCCCCCACCCCCGCCCTGGCTGCTCCTTCACCTCTGCAGGAACTTTGTCTCTCCCAAAACCACATCAAAGGCCATCTGGTAGGAGCCTCCAGCTCCCTGGATGATTCTGAGCCTATACAGCACCCTGGTTCTGAGGCACCCTACACTGAGAGAATGGATCAGCTCACCAGGCTCCAGCCCCCAGAGAAATGGGGGTATCCCTCAATGGTGACCTAGAGGTAGCAACACACATTCCCTGGACACTAAGCTTTAAAAAAAAACCACTTCCCATCTATGTGGCCTTGACACTTCCTCAGCTGCAGGGGGGGCTCTTTCCACCTGCCACCTCCCATCGCTAGTGTAGGAGTTCGAGATAACAAAAAAAGAAAGGAAGCAAAGCACAGGAACACTTAAGCATCCCCCATCCAGAGTAAATGCTCCCAGAAGCAAACACTGGGCCAGCCATGGCAGCACAGGTCTTTAACCCCAGCACTGGGAGGTGGAGGCAGGAGGATCAGAAAATGGGAGTTACATACCAAAAAAACATTTTGTCTCAGAAAAAAAGGAACGCAGGAGAATACCATATTAGTGGACTGACTGCAGCAGACGGGCAGTGGCAGATGTGCAAGGCAGCCAGCCAGGCACTGGCTGAGCACTCGGCCCCTGGCCCTGCGACCTTGACTGTATCCATGAAGGACCCAAGGTCAGAGGGCTGCGAGAATTATGCCCCACCCAGCTGGTGGCAGTGAGCCTGACACAAGCAACAGGGGCCATGTGGGCGTAGGGGACGGAAAGGGGGCGGTGACAGCCAGGAGAGGCTGCAGTACTTTCCACTGCCCCCTTGTGCCAGCAGGGGGAAGGATAGGCCGCACAGTCCTAACCATCACGGCCAAGTAAACAGCTGGGGTGCAGGAGGGAACCCAGAAAGCCCGAGGCCTCCTCTTGCATCAGAGAGACCTTGGGGAGCTACCACCTGCCTCTCTTCTCTCTCCCTCCCCAGGCCTCGGGCACTGCTCTAAGTACAGACATGGGAACAACACTACCAAGCCTTTCTCTCACTTCTAGCCTCCGTCAAGGGAGCAGGGTCTAAGGGAAGAACAAACCGCAGCAACCTGTCAAATTGTCACCAAGAGCTGCAGGGAACCAAGATGGAGAAGTAGAGGACAGGGACAGTTGCAACTGTCAGGGTAGCTCATGCCAGTAATCCTAGCCCTCATGAAGCAGGGTAGGAAGACCACCCAGAGTTCAAGGCGAGGCTAGTCAGAAAGACCTATCTCAAAAAAAATAAAATAATAATAATAATAATAAGAAGAAGAAGAAGAAGAAGAAGAAGAAGAAGAAGAAGAAGAAGAAGAAGAAGAAGAAGAAGAAGAAGAAGAAGAAGAAGAAGAAGAAGAAGAAGAGAGCTAAAAACAAGGTAAAGGAACGAGAAGGCGGGCAAAGACCTCCCTGAGAAAGACCTGCCTGAGCAAAGGGCCACTGGGGAAGGACACAGCCATTCACCCATCTAGGGAAAGAAGTTCCAAGCAGAGGCAACAGCAAATCAGATACAGAGGCCCTAAGGCTGCACTGCGTGCAGCATGCCTGAGGAGCAGGGAGGAGGCCAACATGAGAAAGAATGGGAGGCCAGAGCAGGGAGAGCCCCAGCTGTACATGGCCTGGTGGCCATGGTGAGGACCCTGGCTTTGACCTGGGCTCCAATGGGACTCACAGAGAGTCTCTTGAGCAGAGCAGGGACACAGTCTCTTTCAAGTGCTGGTGGAACAGTGTGAGGGGATGAGGCAGACAGAGCCTAGGAGATAGTGAGGGATGGGAGAGGGTGCCTAATGGTTGATTCTAGACAGATGGATAGGGAAACAACAGACTCAAGATAGTCTCAAAGTAGGGATGAAGGAGCAAGTGTGACCTGCTGAGCCCAGTAGGGAGGAGCAGCCCCATGAAGGCCAGGCTGGAAGAGTGGGGTCTGCAATGTCTCCATGCCACAAGCACTCAAGATGCATGCCCCTCTTCACAAATGTGCGGGCCCTGATGCCCCAAGGTTCTCTGCCAATAAGCAAGACCATGGCTGCAGGCCTCACGTCACAGGTCAGGTTGGTGCAGCCACCCAGTCTTCCAGGTCAGCCACTCACTCATGCACCTACAACTCTGGGTATTATTCAACTATGGGACCTGCTTAGTGACTCTAGGTGGGGACACTGGCAGTTACAACCCTGCCCGACACAAACGCTTCACAAGTGCCTCTCCTTTCAAGCCCCAGTAGCCCGAGGAAGCAGGAACTGTAGGTGTCTTAGTTATTTTTCTACTGCTGTGATAAGACCAAGACCATGCCCAGGGCTTTCTTATAAAATAAAGCATTTAATTTGGAGCTCATGGTTCCAGTGGTTAGAGTCCATGACCCTCACGGCAGGGAACATGGCAGGAGGCAGGAAGGCATGGCACTGGAGCAGTAACTGAGAGCTCACATCTTGAAACATAAACATGAGGCAGAGAAAGACAACTGGAAATGATGAGGGCTTTCTGAAACCTTCAAGCCCATCCCCAGTGACACACCTCCAACAAGGCCACACCTCCTAATCCTTCCCAAACAGTTCCACCAACTCGAGACCAATTAGTAAAATATGTAACTCTGTGGGGGCTACTGTCATTCAAACAACCACAGCAGGCTTCACATTCACATCCCAGATGAGGAAGCAAGGTCCACAAGCTCTGAAGCACAACCAGGTCACCTGGGAATGAATGCCTGAGCCAGGATGTCAGCCATGTACAATTCCAAAGCTGGCCATGAGTTCACAGCGATGCAGAGAGCAAGACAACCCAGCCACAAAGCCAGCACCTCCATGGGGCAGAGCAGCATGCTCTCTCTGCTCAATGCTACCAGAACCTCTCTGGTCCTTCAGCCAGCTGTTGCAAGCACTCATAAGGCATAAGGGCATGTACATTCTTCTTAGGGTTACTGCTGAGCCCAGAGAACAGAGACCTGGCCCAACTGTTGGCCTAAGCACGGTGCAGGAAGCTTACCAGTCACAGACAGACAGCTTCCCCGTGTTCACCTGACTCCAGCTCATCTTTCTGGCTGCCATTCTCTTTTACTTTCCAGAAATACCCAGTAACCCTAATAATGTTATGATAGCTGATGACTGGGACGCAGCTGCCAGAAAACCAGAACAGACTGCACCTGCTCTAACCCTAACTCGCCCTTCCCTAGCGGTCTTGGCATTTGACTTCATTTCTCCAAGGCGCACCAGGGCAAGGGAGCATTCCTTCCCTACCAGACTCTCTCGGGGACAGTAGTGGGAAACAGGCTGCCCAGGGCAGGAACAGCAGACACTGGCCACCTATACTTGGCCTGTGACCAGGCCTTGTCTCCAGTCCCTGTGGCAACATGACAGGAGCCAGGGTCTGAACACCATGTCCACAGGCTCTCAAGTCAGGACTGGCACCAAGTGCAGAGGCCACAGCAGTGAAGTGGAGGAGGGAAGGGTGTGAGGAGCAGTGGCTGACAGCTGACATCTTGAGACATAGGGAGGGGAGGGGAAGGAAGAGGGGGAAGACTGGGTTGGAGAGATAGCTCAGCAGGTAGATGCTTGCCACCAAGCCTGATGATAAGGTTCTACCCCCAGGATTCACATGGTGGAAGGAGAGAATAGATTACTGCAAGGTATCCTGACTGCACCATGCAAGCACACAGATGTCCATGCACACCATAGCACAAACACGCACACGCACATGCACGTGCACACACACACACACACACACACACACACACACACACACACACACACTTTCTTTTTCTGTTGGGGATTTCTATTTGTTTTGTTTTTGAGACAGGATCTCACTGTACATCCCTGGCTGGCCTGGAATTGGCCAGGTAGATCAGGCTGGCCTTGAACTCAAAGATCTACCTGCCTCTGCTTCTGCCCAACAACATTTTTTAAGTTTCTTTGTGCTGGGTATAGCAGTGTATACTTTTAAACCCAGTATTCTGAAGGCAGGGGAAGATAGATCTCTGTGAGCTTGAGGCCAGCCTAATCTACAGAGTGAGTTCCAGCCCAGCAAGGGCTACAGAGTAAAAGCCTATCTCAAAAAGCAACAAAAAGCTGCACTGACCTCTAGCATCACAAAGAATTAAATAAAAATAAACAAAAGTGAGGTATGGCTGAATGGTAGAGCATTTGACTAGTATATACAAGGCTCTTAGGTTACATCCTCAGCATGGCACAGAGGTAGGAAGGAAGAAAGGGACACCCAAGACCCAGTTATCCAGAAGGCAACTCACACAGTCACACACATGGACACCAGCACTACAACACAGCTTACCTGAAAGGGCCAGTCTCCATTTTCAAATGCATGCAGAATGTATTGCCTACACAGGACATGTGGGTGCTACAGAGGAGCCAAGGGCTGAACCAGAACCCCATGTACCTACTTCTGCTAACCTAGCCTGGCACAGTGAGGCTATAGCCAGGCCACCTCCTAAAACCAGAGAAGCCAAAGGTAGGGTGAAGCAACAACTCCATGTTTTCCAATGGCAGGCGAAGGCTACCCTCCCGCCTGGGAAAGCAGAGTTGTCTCCAACACTAGGTAAGGTCGGACAGGCAAATGGGAATGTTCACAACGACTGCTGTGGGCCAAGTGTGGCAGTCATGCCTGAAATCCTAGCACGGGGCAGAGGAAGCTGCATCCAAAGCTAACCTGGGCTACACAGCAAAATACTGTCTCAAATAAAATTAAAAATAAAAAGATTGCTATAGCACCACCCAGTGGACTGGCAGGAAGAACCCTGCCCTAGTTGCCAGAATCCGGAAGTCTAACAGTTGCCTGGCATCTACGGTTTCAAAGGAAGGGCTGAGACCTAGACTTCACCTGCAGAAGGCTCTGAACTCAATTCTTACCCCCCCCCCCAAAAAAAAAAAATCTTTCTGGTGGCTGGGCTATATCTCCGTGGACAGCAGGAGCTTAGTTGTGTACAAGGCCAGGGATTTTATCCTCAGCACTTCCCAGGGCCGGATGGGGCTGGATGGGGCAGCCATCTCCAAACACCCCTGTCACGCTGATGTGGCCCACCCAGAAGTCTCCCCAAGCCGACAGTCACTCCCTTGCTCTCCTCCTCTTTCCCTCAAGGGCATGGCCAGGCAGTATGCACATCTGCCTTACTGCTCTCACAAGGCTGCTGTCGTGAGACTGTCACCCTAGTGAGCAGAAACTGCAGCTGGGGAGCTGTCTCCAGCCCCAGACAAGGCTGAGGACTCAGAGGGCTGGACCTCGCCTGAGTTTGTTCCTTAGTATGGATGAGCCCTCACTGTGGGAGCAGAAGCCTGGGTCCCCTCTGCCCTCCTCCAGAGGTGCACCTGTCCTCTTCCTGGGCCCTCACACCTATTACCCTCTTGCAATTGGTGATCTAATGCAGGCCTCTCTCCACTACAGGAAGACTCTGGCAAGCCAGGAAGCTTAAGGAAGCCAAAGACGCTGAACCTGAGGAAGGACTGACTCATCGGCCACTGCCCATTGTGCCCACTGCTGACTCCACCCAAGCCAGCAGGCAGGTGAGTCTGTCCATGAGCTCAGCTTGCCAAACAGCCCTCTAGGATCCTTATTCACAACTCATTCTTAAAGAAAGATTTCTTCTTTACTAGTGATCCCTTTGTATGTGAAAAACCACAGCACATTCAGGTCTCTGGAGATTCAGCCATGGAAAGAGAGAAGCTTGCTGAGTATATAAAGGTCTCGTTTCAACCCCAGTATAAAAGAGAGGCAGCAAGAAAATGAATATAGTAAATAGTTCTATATAATATATAAGAAGGTAAGAGGACATCCAAAATGAAGCATGAAAAGGAGAAAGGGGTGTGTTGTGTGCATGAGGCAAGTGTAGATTTTTACATAAAGTGGTCAAGAAATGCCTCCCTTGCCATAACGAAGGAGTAAAGAGCCTAAAGGCGGCCATCCTCAAGGGAAGAGCAGCTGTGCACAGACCTGAAATGAAGCCTAGCAGGTGCTCACACTATGACCTAGAGTCATGTGCACGAGAGAATGGAGAGGTGTGAATAGGAGGTGACGTGGCAGACGGGCCCAAGGCGTTGGTGAGGATTTGGTCTTCTACTGTGAGTGGGAGCTTTGGAGAGCTCTGGGCAGAAGAGGGTAGGACCTGACTTGAGTTTATTTTGCTTGCTGTGTTTTGATTTTTGACACAGGGTTCACTGTGTGGCCCTGTCTGACCTAAGAGCTCACTCTATATGCCATGCTTGTAGTGATCTGCTGCCTCCTGAGTGCTGGGATTAAAGGCCTGCGCCACCACCCCCAGCTCTGGCTTGGGTTTTTAAAGGATCCTTTTGAAAATCAGTCTGGGGACAGAGTCCAGCTCAAGGCTGGGAAAATAATTCCCTCAAAATTCCAATGGTGCTAGGCATGGTAGTACATAGAGGTAACTCCAGATGAGAAACCACATCTCAAAGACTCTTACACTGTATTTCCCTCAAGTCCTATGCATGTGTGTTCCTGAAATTCCTTTGGAGCTTGACAGTATAGCTCAAGAGTAAGGAACAAGTAGCATGCACAAGGCTCTGGGTACCATCCCAGCAATGAGGAAAAAAATAATAATGAAAAAAAATCTTTCCCTCAGCTTAGGGTGGGAAAATGATGGCTTTGGTGAAGAAACTGGCTAACGGGCCAGCTCTGGCCACTACTGGGGTTTCATTGTTGCTTTTGTTTTACTTTTGTTCTTGTGGGGGAAAAAAACAAAAACAAAACAAAACAATAACAAAAACCTAACTATATAGCCCAGGCTAGCCTTAAATGTCCATCCTTCTGCCTCCGTCTAGAGTGCCGGGATGACGGGCTGCTTACACCTGGCCCCACTGCACATTCTTATAAAATCAGGAACGACTTTTACATTTTTTGTTTGTTTGTTTTTCAAGACAGGGTTTCTCTGTGTATCCCTGGCTATTCTGGAACTCACTCTGTAGACCAGGCTGGCCTCGAACTCACAATGATCTGCCTGTCTCTGCCTCTGGAATGCTGGATTAAAGGTGTGCACCACCTTGCCTAGCTGACTTTTACATTTTTAACTGATTTATTTTAAGACACATGTATGCAAGTGGAATTCCAACATCTAGGTCCACACGCCGACTTCTGGAACACCCCACCAGGCCTGCCAGTTGGCACCCCAGCGGCTCCTGTGCCTCAGGAGCCCACCTGAGGAAGGGCTGCTGGGCCAGGCCCAAATAGCCTAGCAGATTGATCCTGGCCCTCTTCAGACCAAGCATGCCAGCCTGGCTTTAGCCTACCACTCTGGGAGGGCTGCAGCCAGACGGGCAGAGGGAAGGGACGTGCGCACGTTTGACAAGAAGAGACAGTAAAGTGGCCGAGGAGAGGGAGCACAAAGGCACAGCCTGCCATTAAACAGGAGAGGACACTGAGGTTGGGCGGGAAGCTGAAGGTGGGACTCAGGTTTGGACATACTATTTTGTTTTGGTAGTTTGGGAGTTGTCTTCATTTTCAGTTGTTGTGTGTGTGTTGTGTGTGTGTGTGTGTGTTGTGTGTGTATGTGTGTGTGTGTGTATCCCCTGGAACTGGAATCACAGATAGTTGTGAACAGGAAACTCAGGTCCTCTGTAAGAGCAACACGTGCTCTTAAATGCTGAGCCATCTCTCCAGCCCCTACCACCACCAGCACCATTTAAAGTTGACATGTTAACTTATTTTTACCTCAGAATGAAGTTACTTGTAAATGACATCATCTCTAGACTACTGCACTGAACATTTTATGTAAACATTGATGGGATTCTATTAGTCTATAACATCTAAACAGTAAGTTAATACCAAAACATTACCTTTAATCCCAGCACTCAGGAGGCAGAGGCAGGTAGATCTCTGAGTTTGAGGCCAGCCTGGTCTACAGAGTGAGTTCCAGAGAAACCCTGTCTTGAAAAAAACAAAAAACAAAAAACAAAAAAAAAAAAAACAAAAAACAAAGCCAGGAATGGGTGTGGTGTGGATACTTCAGGAGGTTAAGGCAGTAGCATCAGTGGCTTCCAGAGAAGCTGCTGTAATCTGCCTTGAGGCTGAGTTTCTCCCGCCTCCCCAGCACCCTGCAGCATGTCACAACTAGAGGCCAGCCTTCCCTGCTGATCAAATGGAGGCTGCGAAGTGAGGCAGGATCTGCTGTAGGCCAGGCTTGCTCAGGCCCTGACCCCCTGCCTCTGCTGTGCAGAGACAACAGGATGTTGCCACCATAGCAGGGTCTTCTCTGTCTTAATGTAAACACTAGCTGTGATCACAGGCATAATGGGGAGGGAGAGAAAAGAAAACAGAGTTGAATGAACTAACCCAGTTCCTCAGCCCAGAATGCTGCATTAGCTGCAGGATGCCCTGCTTCATCTATGATGGGGATGTCCACAGTCAGGGCCACTGGTGCACACCTGCTATCCCAACACTTGGCAGGCTGAGGCAGGAGGATTGCCAGGTCAGCCTAGGTTACAATATTGAGACCCTATCTCAAGAACTAACCTAAGAGGCTGGCAAGTACAAGGACCTGAGTTTGACTTAAGACTACAGGGGGAAAGTCAGGAGTTTAATCCCAGCACTAAGGTATAGGCAGGATTGTCACCTGATTGTCACTGAGACTCTCTCAAAAAAAAAAGAAAAGAAAAAGAAATAGAGATGGATGGATGGATGGATGGATGGATGGATGGATGGGCAGGTGGGCGGGTGGGTAGGTGGATGGATGGATGGATGGATGGATGGATGGATGATGGATGGATGGATGGATGGTGGGTGGGTGGATGGATGGATGGATGGATGATGGATGGATGGATGGATGGATGGATGGATGGATGGGTGGGTGGATGGATGGGTGGATGGATGGATGGATGGATGGATGGATGGATGGATGGTGGGTGGGTGGTGAGTGGATGGATGGATGATGGATGGATGGATGGATGATGGATGGATGGATGGATGATGGATGGATGACATCACTCTGCCATAGTGGGCAATCTGGGCTCAAGTCCCAGTCCAGCCCCATGGCAGTTGTAGGGTCAGCCAGGCCATGCAGGCTGTGTTTGGTACTGCACCACTCAGTTGTCTGAGGCTTACTGCAGTGGCCTCATTCAGTAACCTAATTTCCAGGGCTCCTCAGGACAATTCTAGGCAAGAAAAACCCCACAGCCCCAGAAGCTAGACCCTTCCCCTCAGCAGGGGAAAGAGAGCAGACCAGAGAGGGCAGAGAACCAGAGGCCACAGGGTTGGGGAACCAGGTCTGTAAATTGAGCTCGGAGCCATGGCGGCTCCCTGGGAGAAGTATGGAGATGGGCGGCTTGGAGCACAGCAGTCTGGGACTATCGGGAGCAAGTCACTGTAGTGCCTGGACGGTGTGGTTCTTAGGAGCCTTCTGGATCTGGGGAGGAGGACAACAGTGGAGCAAGTGTAGCTACAAAGACAGGGTGAAAGGATCAGGGGCCCTGGACTAAGAGGGTATAGAGGAGGAGTCGGGGGAAGGGTACCTTTTTCCTGGCTCCTGGGACACCACTAACTAGTTAGTACATGCCATCAGTTTTCAGAAAAAAACAAAGTGTGTATGTCAGTTAAGCAAGGTGAAGCATGTCTGTCATCCTGGCACTCAGGACACTGAGACAATAAATCAGCATGAGTTCAAGGCCATACTGGGATACCAAATTCCAGGAAAGCTTCATCAATAGGAAGGTTAAGCTGATTATAAGATGCTTCCCAATTTAACACTAAAACTTTTGTGCAGCCGGGCAGTGGTACACACCTTTAATCCCAGCACTCTGGAGGAAGAGGCAGGTGGATCTCTGTGAGTTCAAGGCCAGCCTGGTCTACAGATCAAGTTTCAGAACAACCAGGGCTGCATAGAGAAACCCTGTCTCAAAAAACAAACAGTTTGCTACTTCTGTAGAGTTCTACTCCCAGTGTCCAAGTCACAATGGCGGCTCACAATGTCCTGTAATTCCAACCCCAGAGGAACCAATGTCCCCTTCTGGCCTCCAGCTCTAACAATGAAAAGAAAAGCAAGAAAGGAAAGAAACCGGGAGGAATGGCAAACCACAGAGCACTGAATCAAGGCGTAACTGTTTTCACAGGGGCGGGAGCCAGCGCGGCCACGCACCCCAACCCTGAGTCATACCCTCTGAGGCCAGAAGGGGGTGTGTTCTCTCTGGTGGGCTTCTAGAATCACGTGGCTGCCAACAGAGCTCGCCTTTGTTGTGCTCTGTGGGTCAGTGGCCAGAAACAGACCCTCACATCATCACGAGATCATCCCAAAGCTCTGAGGTCAGCTGGAAACTAGCAGGGAGCCAGAACAGAACACACAGATATACAGTCAGTCAGTCAGTCAGTCAGTGTCTGTCTGTCTGTCTGTCTGTCTGTCTGTCTGTCTCTCTCTCTCTCTCTCTCTCTCACACAC
The DNA here is from genome assembly GCF_004664715.2 of Peromyscus leucopus. Classification (NCBI taxonomy): domain Eukaryota; kingdom Metazoa; phylum Chordata; class Mammalia; order Rodentia; family Cricetidae; genus Peromyscus; species Peromyscus leucopus. The sequence continues at coordinate 74,455,252 of NC_051067.1, forward strand.
ACACACACACACACACACACACACACACTAGGGAGAAAAAAAAAGATCAAGAGAAAGAGAGAGAAGAAAAAGGGTTACTCTAAAACATGACACCATTTGGGTTGGGAATGTGGCTCAGCAGAGTGCTTACCTAGCACAAACCCAGGGCTCCATCTTCAGCACCAAACAAACGCTGCACAGTGGCACACAAGTCACTGGCAGGAGGACCACAAGTTCAAAGTCATTCTCAGCTACAAAATGGATTCAAAGCTAGCCTGGGCTACATGAAAGCCTATGTGAAAAGGCATGTGTATATAGCAGACATAATCTCAGCACTCAGGAGCCCAAGACAGAATCACAAGTTCAAGAGCATGAACAGGCAATAGCCTGACTTCACATCTACAGTGAACATGGACACATGTTTCCTTGTCCTTATTCCCTGGCATTACAGAAAACCTGCACACTCCCTATACAAAGATCACACCAGTTTTAGAAGGAACTTGAGAATACTTGTTCTTCATCCTCAGGGGTGCTAGAACCAATCCCCCAGGACACCAAGTGACAGAGTAATGCTTCTACTATACCTATCCCTAAAGATTCTGATACTCTGTTTAGTTTTGTTGTGGTTTTTTGTTGTTGTTGTTTTTGTTGTTGTTGTTTGTTTTGTTTTGTTTTTCCAGACAGAGTTTCTCTGTGTAGCTTTGGAGCCTGTCCTGGAACTCTGTTGCCCAGGCTCGCCTCGAACTCACAGAGATCCGCCTGCCTCTGCCTTCCGAGTGCTGGGATTAAAGGCATGCGCCACCACTGCCCAGCTCTGATACTGTGTTTTGTTTTGTTTTTTTAAACAAATCCTTTTTTTTTTTTTTAATTTATTATATTTACAGTGTAATGTCTGCATGTATCCTTGCAGGCCGGAAGAGGGCACCAGATCTCATTACAGATGGTTGTGAGCCACCATGTGGGTGCTGGGAATTGAACTCAGGACCTCTGGAAAACAGCCAGTGTTCTTAACTGCTGAGCCATCTCTCCAGCCCTGATACTGTGTTTTGACAGCACCCCTAAAAGTGACCTTCCCCATCCTCCTCCTCACCAGAGCTCCACCCACCATCTACACACAAACATGCACACATGGGTCAGACTCTGGCAGGGTCCTCCAGCACCAGAGGCTGCCTGATGCCCATACTTCCTTCCTTCCCTACCTGACTGACAGACCAAGATCCCCACACCCCAGCCAAAGCTGTATTCCCTTCCCTGGGCAACAGGATTCTGAAGGCACCAGGAAGGACACAGGCCCTTGCATTCCCCAGGGCTACCTGTAAAAGGACATAAGCTCTGCTTGCAGCGAAAGCTATGCACAGTCTCCTAGCTATTTCCAGTACTTTTCTCTCTTGCAAGCAAGGCTGGGAGAGGCTGTGCCTTTCCAATACAATGGTTAGGTGAGGGCCCCCAAGGACTTCAAAATAAACTGCCCTCAGATAGTAACACATTAGACAAAATCAACAGGTAAAAGAGTTTCATCATCCCTGGCATAAAGTCCACAGGTCCCTAGGGAAGCTACAAAATCACGCCCTGCCCGGCCATCCTGTCAGCACAGGCCTCCCACAAGGGAAGCCGCCCTAGACAGTGTCTGCAGTCTCAGCGGGCTCAGAGTAAGGACTGGGACCACAGGCCAGGCCAGAGATGAAGACAATCCCAAACCTGGGGCCAGAGTACTGCAGGATGCTGGCCAGCAGGGCACTGACACTTAAGAGAATATAAAGAACGAAAACTCCAAAATTAGTAGTCATCCAGTCAATAAAAGGGAAATAAAAAGATGGTTTCTCAAAAGAAGTACAAATGACCAAAAAAAAAAAAGAAAAGAAAGAAAATAGGCCAGACTTGGTGGCCACACCTTTAACCTCAGACAGGAGGGCAAGAGGAGCTCTGTGAGTTCAAGGCCAGCCAGCTGGTAAGAGCTTCACAGTGAAGTGCAGGCAAAAAAAAAAAAAAAAAAAAAAAAAAAACCTAAGGACCAGATGTGGTGCCACACCTTTAATCCCAGCATTCTGGAGACAGGCAAGAGGATTTCTGTACGTTCAAGGCCAGCCTGGTCTACACAGTGAATTCGAGGACAAACAAGGCTATAGTGACAGCCTGTTTTTTAAAAAAAAAACCAAGAGGGAGGGAAAGAGATGACTGTGAAATAACTCAGTGACTGAGAGCAACCGCTGTTCGATCACGCCCCTTGGTCAATAGTTGATCTGCATCCTAACATCCATGTCAAGTAGCTCAGACATCTGTAACTCCAGCTCCACGGGGTCTGATGGCCTCTTCTGGCTCCCACACACATGTGCACAGACACTCATAAATAAAGAAAGATGGGCTTTGTGTTTTGTTTACGAAAACTGTAGCATGATGGTGCACACCTCTAAGCACTTGGGAGACAGATGTAGATCATTTCTGTGAGTTTGGGGCCAACCTGGTCTACTACAGAGCAAGTTCCAGGACAGCCAGGGCTACACAGAGAAACCCTGTCTTGAAACCACCCAACACACACACACACACACACACACACACACACACACACACACACACACAGAAAAAACAGAAAAGGGTTAGCAAATGGCTCAGTGTAAAAGCACTTCCACGGCAGACCTGGTGACCTTAGTTCACTCTTAGGATCCCACAGTGGAAGGAGAAAATCAATTTCTGAAAATTGTCCTCAGACCTCAGCATGTGAGCCATAACACACAATCACATAAAAATAATACACCGGCACCCACATAATGGCTCATAACCACCTGTAACTATAGTTCCAGATGATCCAACCCCCCCTTCTGGCCTCCACAGACACCAGACACACATGTGGTGGACATAAAGACATGCAGGCAAAACACTCATACACATAAATAACTAAATCAAAATTTTAAAGGGGGGCACAGTGGTGATGAAGCCTTTAATCCCAGCACTCAGGAAGCAGAGGTAAGTGGATCTCTGGCAACCTAGTCTACAGAGTGCATTCCAGGTCAACCAGGGCTGTTACACAGAGAAACCTTGTCCCAAAAAGCCAAAAATAAAAAAATAAAAGTCAGGGTGCTGCTGTAGAACCTTCATGGCTGTTCCAGGCCCTGGGTGTGCTCCCAATGTCACAAAGGGCGTGGAGCACAGGTAGGTGGCACTTCAGGCAGCACACAGGGACACAATTTGCCTTTACCTGACCATTTATAACCGGGAACTTAGCTGAGCCAGGAAGAGTGCCCAGCACCTCACCATCCCTCAGCCCGGCCTCCTACGTGAGAAACGTTAAGTAAACTAAGTGCCCTAGGACAGCGCAGGCGGCCCCCACAGGCCATGTCCTTTCCGATCACATGCCCACTCCTTCCTCGGTACATGGTCACCAAGGCTGACCTGAACTCTGCCACGTGACAGCTCAGCTTCCCCGTATGTCGAGGATAAGACCCATACCTGCTTCACATATATTAAGGCTAGACCACAGCAGAGCGGGCAGGACCGGAGTGGACAACAGTGAAAGAGTGAGCTTTGCGTGCTCCAGCCCCAGGCTCCTCCCCAGTACCAAAAAAGAAAAAGGTAAGCTAGACGCCATGGTGCAAGCCTTTAATTCCAGGACTCAGGAGGCAGACAGAGCTCTGTGAGGTCAAGGCCAGCCTGGTCTATCCGATGAGTTGCAGCTAGTTAGGGATGCATAGCGACACCTTGTCTATTAAAAGGGGTTGGGGGGAGGGCGGCACAAAAGAGAGGCTCAAGGCACTGAGCACGTGCGCACGTTAGCACAGTTTACCATGATCATGATGGCAGGCTACACTCTCATAGCTGGGGCAAGCATCCCCAGCTGTTAAAACATTCTCATCTGTCACTATCAATAGCACCATGAGGTGTTAAGACCTGAACTTGACCAACCAGCTTTCCCACCCAGCCAGACCTGCCTGTCAAAGGGCAGGACTCCCTACCAAAGCCAACAATGTTATCAGAACTAGAAGTCTCTTCTGAACCAGCTCTAGGCAGTGGCCAGTGTGGGCAGGCCACTTGCTCCTCTCTCTCTACTCAGGAGTCAGTGAGGCAAGGCTCTGCTGGGCTCTGGGGGGCTCTAGGTTGCACACAACCCTCTCCTGCACACACAGCCTTGATGGTATTATTTCCAGCCTCATCAGAATGCTCACTAATATTCACGGTCTTTCACCATCAAGCAGGTTTTGTTCCAAGGAGCAAGCACAGACAAGCTAGAGTTAGCCAATCCACCATTTCATCAAAGGGCCATGCCAAACTTCAGCCTCAGGCCTGGCCTCAGTGCTTGCACACAGGTCTACTTTCTTCTTACCTATCACCTACCAGTTTTCTGCCTCTGCACAATTGCCTCAGAGCACCAGGCATGATGACACATGCCTGTAATGCCAGTAATCAAGGCCAGGGCAGGAAGAACACAAATTTAAGTCAGCCTAGGTAACGTAGTGAGACCCTGTCTAAGAATCCAAGGGGGAGCTGAGCATGGTAAGACAGCAGTACTCCAGAGGCAGAGTAACAGCACAGTGGTTTACAGGCACGTGCTGAGTTTGGATCTCAGAACCCACATAACAGCACACCCCTGTATCCCAAGTTGTGATGGACAGAGAAGCAGTCCTAGGTACTGCTGGCCTCCAGCCTAGCTCCCGGTTCAGGAAATGACCCTGCTTCAAAACTCAGGCCAATAATAATAAAGTGCACTGACACCCTCCTCTGGCCTCTGCACAGCTCCATGCACACACAGGTGTGATGTACACCAAACAGATAATATCAATGATGATAATAATTGTTTTAATTTTTAAATCAAGGAGCTGCTTAGTGGTAGAGCACTTGTTCAGCACAATAAGAAGGCCCTGGGTTCCAATGTCTAACATTAAAAACAATCATTTTTTAATGCTTCTTAACCAACACTCTACTTTCAGAATTTTCACACTAAATCCCTGGAGGGAGCCAGCCAAACAGGAACTTGCCTGAGGTAATAAATTGGTCTAGAATGATCTATAAGATGGGTACCTTTATAGCCTGCATAGTGATTCACACCATTCCATGAGCTTGAGGTCAGCCTGGGGCTACAGAGGATCTCTCTACACGGACAGACTCTCGTGAGATTCATAGGCAGATTTACAAGGCACAGTAGCCGGCTACAGCTACCACAGGGATCATCTCCAATGTCATCTCCAGTGGGAAAACACTAATAAAAAAAGACCTGAGCCTAGGACAAGCAGCTCTCACACCAACCCTGCTGACTTTACACCAAGCCCATGGCCAACCTGTTCTAGAAGTTTCCAAGGCCTAGGCCTTGGAAGGGGTTCTCTTTCCTGCTAAATAAGCTATGAACCGAGCTGATAACTTATCAAAAAGCCACAATCTCTCCTCCAGGCGGAATCCTGTTCACTGTGCCTTGGGTCTTCCCTGTGACACTAACTGACCATGTGACAATGAGGATGACCTGAACTTTCTGAGCATGACATTTTAGGGTTCTTGATCTGCATATCTATTATGTGCACCTAGTTTATGTAATGCCCTGAAGACAGAAGAGGGTGCTGGAGCCCCTAGAACTGGGATTACCGACGAGTTAGACCACGAGTGGGTGTTGGGAATTGAACCTGGACCATCTGGAAGAGCTCTTAACCTCTGACCCATCTTTCCAGCCCCTGAGCACCAAGTCTGTCTATCCCGTCAACTGCCCCTCAGGCTGGAGGTGCAGCTCAGTGCAGAGAGCTGGATTGGCATGTACAAGATCCTGGGTTCCATCTCAGCACCACGAAGTCCAAAAACAATCAGTGTGCATCACGCTATCTGAGGTATCTGTCTATGGGTAAAAGGTCATTCTTTTTTAATTCAAGGTATTCTAGAAACTGGTTCTCTCCTGCCACCTTGTGGGGTTTAGGGATCAAACTCAAGCAGGCCTTCAAAAAGTGCCTCTACCAGATGCGATATCTGTCTCCAAGGAAGTCTTTTGAGAGAGGGGGGCCTTCCAGTGGACTGAATGCTGCCTGGGGGCAAAGGATGGACTCAGTCCTTCAAAGGTATCTATTATTTTGCTTTTTTAAATTACATTTTTAGCCAGGCATGGTGGCACATGCCTTTAAACCCAGCTCTTGGGGTAACAGGCAGATCTCTGAGTTTGAGACTAGCCTGGTCTACAGAAAAAGTTCCAAGACAGCTAGGGCTACACAGAGAAACCCTGTCTCAAACAAATCACATTTTTTTTTATTGTACTACATGCACACTGGTGCTACTACGTGTGTGGAAGTCAGAGGACAACTGGTGGGCGCTGGTTCACGAAGCCGTCTTACCAGGGTGACCTGGAACTCGCCGGGTAGCCAAGGATGACTCTGAACCTCTAATCCCACTGCCTCCCCTGCAAGTCCTGGAGTCCCAGCCTGAGCCCCCAGGCCTGGCTTCTGCAGCGCTGGAGATGGAGCCCAGGGCCTCCGCATGCTAGTCAAACACTTCAGAAATCTATTCTTTGATGTGGAGAACCGACACTTTCCCCCAGAGCTGAACTGTGAAAGGATCGCTTCCATTTTTATTGGTCTGCACCAACAGTTCCACAAACTGAGCTAGAAGACAATAGATGCTCCCATCCCAAAACGATGACCTCAGTGGGCACTGGACAAATGTCAACAGAGAATAACAAAACACTGGGAAACAACTTTTCCCTCCAAGGTCACCTTGACTTTCTGTTTGTTGTCTATTTCGTTTGGTTTGGATTTTTGAGACAGGATCTCTAGCCCATGTTGGCATCAAAGTCACTATGTAGTTGAAGATAACCTTGAAGTCCTGATCCTCCTGCCTCCATCTCCCAAGAGCCAGAACTAAAGGCATGTGCCAGCTTGCCTGGCTTTACTCAGTGCCAGGGATCCAAGCAGGGCTTCAAGCACATTAGGAAAGTCCTCTACCAAATGAACTGCATCTCCGTCCCCCAGGTTGGGTCTTCTCTGCCTTTGCTGTGCAATGCTGAGATGAACCCAGAGCCTCCCTGCATGCTCAACAAGGGCTCTGAGGGCTCTGACACCGGACTACCCCCAGGCATGGGCTCTGACACCGGACTACCCCCAGGCATGGGCTCTGACACCGGACTACCCCCAGGCATGGGCTCTGACACGGACTACCCCCAGCATGGGCTCTGACACTGGACTACCCCCAGGCATGGGGCTCTGACACCGGACTACCCCCAGGCATGGGGCTCTGACACTGGACTACCCCCAGGCATGGGGCTCTGACACCGGACTACCCCCAGCATGGGCTCTGACACCGACTACCCCCAGCATGGGCTCTGACACCGGACTACCCCCAGCATGGGCTCTGACACTGGACTACCCCCAGCCATGGGGCTCTGACACCGGACTACCCCCAGGCATGGGGCTCTGACACTGGACTACCCCCAGGCATGGGGCTCTGACACTGGACTACCCCCAGGCATGGGGCTCTGACACTGGACTACCCCCAGCCATGGGGCTCTGACACTGGAATACCCCCAGCATGGGCTCTGACACTGGACTACCCCCAGGCATGGGGCTCTGACACTGGACTACCCCAGCATGGGCTCTGACACTGGACTACCCCAGGCATGGGGCTCTGACACCGGACTACCCCCAGGCATGGGGCTCTGACACTGGACTACCCCAGGCATGGGGCTCTGACACTGGACTACCCCCAGCCATGGGGCTCTGACACCGGACTACCCCCAGGCATGGGGCTCTGACACTGGACTACCCCCAGCCATGGGGCTCTGACACTGGACTACCCCCAGGCATGGGGCTCTGACACTGGACTACCCCCAGGCATGGGGCTCTGACACTGGACTACCCCCAGCATGGGCTCTGACACTGGACTACCCCAGCATGGGGCTCTGACACGGACTACCCAGCATGGGCTCTGACACTGGACTACCCCAGCATGGGCTCTGACACGCTGGCTCTGACACCGGACTACCCCAGCCATGGGGCTCTGACACTGACTACCCCAGCATGGGCTCTGACACCGGACTACCCCCAGCCATGGGGCTCTGACACCGGACTACCCCAAGGCATGGGGCTCTGACACTGGACTACCCCCAGCCATGGGGCTCTGAGAACTGCGGCAAGGAAAAGACTGACGCACACCAAAATGACTGACTGAAAATTCCATCTTCTACCTCTGCTTTTCAAACTGAACATGGCTTTTTCCTCAGGACAAGAGAGGAGGTATGAAAGGGAAAGCACACCAGAAAAAAAACTTCCTTTTGAAAGTAAAAAGCTGAAGGAGGCATAAGGATTAGATCCCCACCTCCTAGTTCTTGTCACCATGCTAAAAAGATAGAGAATTTCTAGATTAAAGGTTTCAAAGGACCTGGGGAAATAAGTATTATTATTTTTTAATATTTTTTAATTTTATATTATTATACTTATTACATATAAAAATAATCAAAATACAGATGATGACCAGAAGTAGCGGTATTTAACTCGTTTTGTTTTTTTGTTTGTTTTCGAGACAGGGTTTCTCCAAGTAGTTTTGGTGCCTGTCCTAGATCTCGCTCTGCAGATCCAGAGCTGCCTCGAACTCACAGAGATCCACCTGGCTCTGCTTCCTAAGTGTGTGCAACAGCCATCTGGCTTCAACTTGTCATAAAAATGAAATTATCAGCCAGGCGTTGGTGACAAATGGAGAGGCAGAGGCAGGCGGACCTCTGTGAGTTTTATGCCAGCCTGGTCTACAGAGTGAGTTCTAGGACAGCCAGAGCTGCAGCACAGAGAAACCCTGTCTTGAAAAACCACAAATAAATAATTATAAATTAATAAAATTATCTCCCACACATTGGAGATTCCTAAAGTATTGCAATTTGCAGAGACAATCAGTGGTTGCCAGGGGCTAAGACTGTGGGAAATAAGGAGATACTGTGTAATGGAGGTCATAAGAGGCCTGCCTAGCAGGAGCAAGGCCCTGAGCTCCATCCCTGGCTCTACAAGTAGAGGAGGCAGAGGCAGACGCAGAGGCAGGGAGGGAGCAGGAGAAAACAACCTAACCTCACTCTAGTCTAAAAAGGCTGGAGATGGACAGCGGTGACATCTGAACAATATGAATAGACTTAATAACGCTGAACTATAGAGTGAAAATGACTACCGAGGAAAACTGGGCAAATTTCATTACAAATTTAAAATTTGGGGAGAAATACAAGCAATCTCTCAGTTTGTTAGCTTTCATTTACAGAACTGCATGGCTCGTGGTATCTTCCTTCCCTCTCTGTGTTCTGCAGATACTAGCTGGGATCTTTCGACGACTCACTTGACATCTCTGACTTTCACATACATCATCAGGAAGCGATTAAGTAAGCATCCTACCTCAGCAGGACCATGAGTTCGAGGAGAAGATAACAGAACCTCAGGAAAACGTCAGTCAGCCCTCACTAACGCATTCTTACTATGAATGTGTGCAATCGGTTACTGTTTTATGATAGTTACTTACAAGTCAGCAATAACGAAACTAATAATCAGTTTGGTCAAAAAGAGCATCGTTTTAGAGGAAAAGGGACCCAAGATTGAGTGAGAAGACTTAAGCTCCAGAATGATCTTGCGCGTTCAGATTTCTTCCCCAGCGATCGCGGGCTTGTTGACAGTGGAACCAACTCCCTCGCCGCCCAGGCGTCTACAGCGAGGAGTGGGTGCCAAGGTGGGAAGAGGCAGGCCAGTTGCAGAGCCCCTTCCTGAGCCCCAGGCGCTGACATTGTGCAAGGATTGTGTGCAAGAGAGTCGCTCGCACCAAGAACAAGTGTTCCGCACTGCACTTCTGAACACCTGCCACTCGGGCCACCAAGGATGCTGCAAAAAAGCTGCAAGCCTCTCCCAGGCCCTGCAAGACCCTAAGAAAAGGCATCCCCCTCCCCCTCCAAAAGCCCTGGGTAGCATAAATATCTCCTTGCACATGCGCAATGGGATATACCAGCAGGCCCCGGGCACACTGCGCCTGCGCCATCGGCGGGGAGCCGGACCATAAAAAAAAGAAAAAGAAAAAAAGTCCCGAGGCCCTGAAGGGGACTGTGCGGTCTGTCTGCCGCAGCCACGGCTCGGGCCCCGCGCTGCTTACCTCGTAGTGCTTCATGGCTCCCCCACAGGATGGCGCCGCTCCGCTGCAGCTCAGGTGCCGCCCTGCCGCAGGAAACACTGGCCTGGAACACACGCCGCGAGCTGCGCTCCCCTAGCTGCGGCCCCGCCCCTCCGCACGCGCGCGTCCCACCGGCCAATCAGCGCGGGGTGCACTCACCGCTCGCGCCACATGACTAACCAATCAGCGCCCGAGATTCAGCGAGGGGAGGGTTAACCCCCCTCTCTCATCCCGGCAGGCAAAATTAAAACCGGGCCACCGACCAATCAAGAGGGAGCCTCGGCGCAGCGCGCCCTCTGGCCCCGCCCCTTGCAGTGGCGCTGTGGAAATGCAGCAAAGCCAGGCTTAGGTCAATGCACCAGAAGCAGAGCAAAGCGCCGAGGGACCTGCAGGGCTGTGGCTACAGGGCTGGCAGCACTTCGGGGGCACTTCTAAGGAGCTGAGAGGCTGAGACGCCTAAGAGAGGAGACCTCAGATATCAGCAGCACGACTCTGGAGGAAGGGAAAGAAAGCCTGCACCGCATTCTGCAGCGGCTTCACTGCCCTTCCTCAGACAGCCCCGGTCAGTGGAGCTGGCCCTAAGAGCGAAGACCACGTTTGTCTCTGCCTATGTGATGGTGTACAGTACGGTTACTACTGGCCACACGTAGCTACTGAGCCCTTGAAATACAAAATGACAGGCGCTGCCTGTCTAAAATACATGACATCAGAGAACAGCGTAGAGGACGATGTCATGACTTTTTCTGAGAAAGATACTTGCTGCCAAGTCTAACGAACTAAATTCACCCCAGAGACCCACAAAACGTAAGGCCGGGACAGCTTTGGGCAAGTTCTCTCCAGACCTCCAACAGGCACCATGGCACATGTGCAAACACACTCATAAATAAATGTAACTTTTTATTTTGTTTTGTTTTTCGAGACAGGGTTTCTCTGTGTAACAGTGCTGGCTGGCCTGGAACTCGCTCTGTAGACCAGGCTGGCCTCAAAGTCACAGAGATCCACCTGCCTCTGCCTTCCTAGTGCTGGGATTAAAGGTGTGTTCCATCACGCCTGGCTAAAAAAGCAGACTGCAGCCAAATGTGACAACACACACCTTTAGTCCCAGTACTCAGGAGGTAGAGGCAGGCAAATCTTCGTAATTCCAACCAGCTTGATGTACGTAGCCACATCCAGGGCTACGTAAAGAGGTCCTGTCTCAAAAAAACAAAATGGGGGAGAATCCACAAGACTGCTCAGGGGCAGGAGGAGTGAGTGGGTGGAGATGGACACGGACACACACACACACACACACAACCGCCCAGAGCCATTTGCCTGGAGACACCAAGGCAGTCAGGTGCCATTATGGTGCAAATACATGGTGGGGTATGTGAGAGGGGGAGAGAGAGGGAGGGAGAGAGACAGACAGACAGACAGAGAGAGGCCAAATGGGTGCTGTCCCTGAGAGGGGCAGATCTGAAGAGTTGAAGGCAGTGAGGAACAGGCTGATGTGAGAGGCCATGGTGACATCCAGTCCTGGGCTGCTATCAAGGCCATGTCTGGGTCCATGGCCCTGCCACAGCCTCGATTTGTTGATATGCACGGCGCCTGTTAACCACTGAAAAGCCTTGCAACTGCAGAGAGGGGGTGGGTCCTAGGCCGCCACCTGGAGCCATGTTGGAGGCCAGGGACCATGCTGTTGCTGGGCCCAGGCCAATCTGAGAGATCTGCGCTGCTACTCAGAGCTGTGGTCCATGGTCCTGCTGCAGCTGGGGGTCTGTGTTGATGTCCGGTGCCCCTGTTACTGATAAAAATTCCCACCACGCCCCCACGCATGCCCAGCGGGACACTTTGCCATTTCTGAATCATACTTCCTTCATGACTCATGACCCCGTGGCTGCATAAAGCACACAGTGCAAACACGTGGTCTATGTTCATGCGTGGAGTAGCCATGTGGGCTTGTGTGGCAGGTGCGGCTTGGTCTTTAAAAGCCGACCCCCAGACTGGAGATGTGGCTCAGAGGTTAAGAGCACTGATTGCTCTTCCAGAGGTCCTGAGTTCAGTTCCCAGCAACCACATGGTGGCTCACAACCATCTGTAATGAGATCTGGTGCCCTCTTCTGGCCTGCAGGGATACATGCAGACATTACACTGAATATATAATAAATAAATCTTAAAAATCACGCCTTTAATCCCAGCACTCGGGAGGCAGAGCCAGGTGGATCTCTGTGAGTTCGAGGCCAGCCTGGGCTACCAAGTGAATTCCAGGAAAGACGCAAAGCTACACAGAGAAACCCTGTCTCAAAAAAAAAAACAAAAAATAAATAAATAAATAAAAAATAAAAACAAAAAAAATAAAAATAAAAAAATAAAAAATGGACATGAGAATGTGAAAACAAACAAACAAAAACTAAATAAAGCAAAAAAGAGAAGAAAAATCCGCTTCACTCCTCCATCTTTCCCGCCTCTCCAGCCCTCTTCATCTGTCTTGGTGGCGCTGGGAGCTGCTGTGTGTCATGCAGCAGACCCTTTTGTCCACACAGCGTTCCTTGCAAATGTTCATTGTGTAGAGTGTTGTTGGTCAGGCTCAAGGCCTCTGGCTTCTGGTACGCCATCAGTACTGGACCTTCACTGAAACTCCTCTCCAAAATCCTGTCGTCGTCTGAGTCATGGGGACTCTGGCTATGGCTCCAGAGGACCAGTCCTTTATGTGCCCCAGCAGGTCATAGGTGGAGGAGATGTTGGGGAGTGCCAACTCAAAGCCCTGGATGTGTGTCTGGGTGGTATCTGGGTTGTTCTGGCCCTGACCAGGCAACTAGGACCACCCCCTTTCGGTGAGTGGCGAACCAGCTTTCCCAAGTGCCAGGTGGGGGTGAGGGGGGAGGTGAGGAGCACAGCTCTCATATCAGGGGGTGGTCTAGCTTTTCTCTGCCAGGATCATGGGGGTCCATTATCCCAGGGCCCTCGAGGGGAGGGTCAGCACTCCTGTGAGGTGGGACGGCTCTTCCCAGCCAGTGAGGGGCAGTCTGCTCAGTGCGGCCCAGCCCTTGTGCTTCAATTCGGGTTCAACACGTGGTCCACATGGCCCCTGTGGTAACTGTTGGTTTTTAGCGGTGTTCTTACCCTGCGAGGAAAAGTCACAAAACACGACAGAATCCACTAACAAGAGTTTTATTTTATTTTATTTTTTTTTTTAAAAAAAAGGGGTTTTATTAAGATGCGGAGAATAGGATAGATGTGATCGGGCCTGCTGAAAGGACAGGTGTGAGAAGGGGGGGATGGGGGTCGGCTTTTTTTTTTTTTTTTTTTTTTTTTTTTTTTTTTTTTTTTGTTTTTCGAGACAGGGTTTCTCTGTGTAGCTTTGCGCCTTTCCTGGAATTCACTTGGTAGCCCAGGCTGGCCTCGAACTCACAGAGATCCGCCTGGCTCTGCCTCCCGAGTGCTGGGATTAAAGGCGTGCACCACCACTGCCTGGCCTGCATTTTTTATTTTTATCTTACTTTTATTATTTGTTTTTTATTTTTCTTTTGGGGAAGGGCAGATACAGAGGGACTAGGAAATGAGTGGGATTGGGATGCATGATGTGAAGTTCCCAAAGGATCAATAAAAAATTATGTTCATAAAAATCCAACAAAACAAAAATCAATCAATAAATAAAGCGTATACAATTCAGGGCTGAGAATATCATCACTTGTTAAAGTGCCTGTCTAGCTTGCATCTTCAGGACCACACACACAATGTGTACATTAAGAAGAAGAAAATAGCCAGGCAGTGGGTGGTGCACGCCTTTAATCTCAGCACTCTGGAGGCAGAGACAGGCGGATCTCTGTGAGTTCCAGGCCAGCCTGGTCTACAGAGTGAGTTCCAGAACAACCCATCTCAGAAAAGAAGGAGGAGGAGGAGGAGGAGGAGGAGGAGGAGGAGGAGGAGGAGGAGAAGAAGAAGAAGAAGAAGAAGAAGAAGAAAGAAGAAGAAGAAGAAGAAGAAGAAGAAGAAGAAACTTGCAACCTTTCTTGCTGATAAAACACTAAAATAGCTGAACAGTGGTGGCACATGCCTTTAATCCCAGCACTCAAACCTAGGCAGAGGCAGGCAGATCTCTATGAATTCAAGGCCAGCCTGGTCTACAATGTGAGTTTCAGAACAGCCAGGGCTACACAGAGAAAAAAAAAAAAAAAAAACAGTTGCCCTGGTTATTTTTGTTGTGCTTCTGGAGACTAAACACAGGGTTTCCATGACACACCCAGCCCTTTGAGGTATTTGTTTGATTGACTGATTTTTATTTGTTTTTTTTTATCTTTTTTATTATTATGTTTTAGTGTGTGGCTGTGTGTTTATGCATATGTATGTACATGTGTGGGGAGGACAACTTACAGAAGTTGGTTCTATCCTTCCATCATGTGGGCCTGAGAGAATGTTGTGTAGCTATTTCCTCTAGGATATAACATTCCATCTCTTAGGAAAGCTCATTAAAACACAGGATGCACCAGGCGGTAGTGGCGCACGCCTTTAATCCCAGCACTTGGGAGACAGAGCCAGGTGGATCTCTGTGAGTTCGAGGCCAGCCTGGGCTACCAAGTGAGTTCCAGGAAAGGCGCAAAGCTACACAGACAAACCCTGTCTCGAAAAACAACAACAACAACAAAAAAAAAAAAAGACACAGGATGCTGCCCGCTGTGGTGCTGCACACCTTTAATCCCAGCATTTGGAAGGAAGAGCAGGTGGATCTCTGTGAGTTTGAAGTGAGCCTGGTCTACAGAGCTAGTTCTAGGACAGTCAAGGCTACACAAAGAAACCCTATCTTGAGGGGGGAAAAAAGAGGGGGAGGAGGAAGAGGAGAGGGAGGGGGAGGAGGAGGAAGAGGAAGGAGGAGAAAGGAAAGCAGGATAAGTCATGGAGGGCAAGCCAGTAGGCTGCATCAGCTCCTGCCTCCAGGTTAAGCCCTGCTTGAGTTCCTGTCCTGACTCTCGTCAGTGATGAACTACAATTGGTAGTGTTAAGCCAAATAAGCCCTTTCCTCCTGGGTGGGTTGAGTAAAATTGGCCCCCATAGGTTCACAGATTTGAATGCTTGGTCACCAAAGAGCGGCACTGTTTAAAAGGATTAGGAGGTGTGGCCTTGTTGGGGTGGGCGCTGAGGTTTCACGAGTCCAAGCCAGACCCAGTGGCTCTCTCTTCCTGCTGCCTGCAGATCCAGACACTGAACTCTCAGATACCATGTCTGCCTGCATGCGGACATCTTTCCTGCTATGAGGATAACAAACTAATCTCTGAAACTGTAAGCAAGCCCCAATTAAATTCTTTCTTTTATAAGAGTTGTCTTGGTCATGGTGTTAATGGTGTTAATCCATCATGTTATCCACAGCAATAGAACACTGACTGAGACGCCAATTTATGTAGGCAGCAGTGGCCCACGCCTTTAATCCCAGTCAGGAGGCAGAGCCAGGCAGATCTCTGTGAGTTCGAGGCCCGCCTGGTCTACAGAATGAGATCCAGGACAGGCACCAAAACTACACAGAGAAACCCTGTCTTGAAAAATAAAAACAAAACAACAACAAAAAGACACCAACTTACTTTTGGTCATGGTGTTTTATGATAGCAACAGAAACCCTGACTAGAATAAGGGGCAATACACAAAATCAACTTACAAAAATCAGTGGCCTTTCTATGCACCAACAATAAGCACACTGAAAAAGAGATGATAAACACACTCCCATTCACAATAGCCTCAAAGAAAAGAAAATAATTAGGAACAAATGTAACCAAGGAAGTGAAAGACCGACATAATGGAAACTTGAAATCACTGACGAAGCGGGTTCAGGAAGAGCACTCCAGATTCCCGGACATAGTATAGAAGAACAGTAACAACAGCCTGACACCAGCACCAAAAACAACCACGAAGATCGGTGGGACGCAACACGGGTACACAGCCATCTGAGAGCTGAAAAGATGCCCCAAAACGTACCCGAGAGAAAAGGGAGCATTTTCAACAAATGATGCTGGGAAAAACAGATGTCCACAAGCAGAAGAATGAAATTACACTCGACTCTATCACCTGGCATAAGATTAACTCCAACATGATCAAAGACCTAGATGTGAAGGAAAGCTGGAACATCTGGAACACCAAGACTGTGGAAGCAAGCATAGGCAGACTCTACAGGATACAAGTAAGAAAGGATTTTCTGAACAGGACTCCATTTACCCAGAAATTATGGCCTAAAAGAGAACCCCCTCCCCAAAAGCAAGGCCATAAAACAGCCCCAAGGCTTCAAGAAACCTCCACCCATGGAATTCTGGGAAGCAGCTAACCCTCTCATCCTGGAGCTCTGAAGCAGCAACTGACGTATCCCACTCTGCAGTTTCAAAACAGTTTATCTAGAAAAGCAGTTCTGGGCCTAGCTTCACCAGGCCTCCCAACACTCTCTCACTCCTTTCACTGTGCCTCTCTCTCTCACTGTCTCTCTCACTGTCTCTCTCACTGTCTCTCTCACTCCTTTCACTGTGCCTCTCTCTCTTACTGTCTCTCTCTCTCTCACTCTCTCTCACTGTCTCTCTCTCACTGTCTCTCTCTCACTGTCTCTCTCTCTCTCTCTCTCTCTCTCACTGTCTCTCTCTCACTGTCTCTCTCACTGTCTCTCTCTCACTGTCTCTCTCACTCTCTCTCTCACTCTCTCTCACTGTCTCTCTCTCACTGTCTCTCTCTCACTGTCTCTCTCACTGTCTCTCTCTCACTGTCTCTCACTGTCTCTCTACTGTCTCTCACTGTCTCTCTCACTGTCTCTCTCACTGTCTCTCTCTGTCTCTCTCTGTCTCTCTCAGTCTCTCTCAGTGTCTCTCTCAGTGTCTCTCACTGTCTCTCTCTCACTGTCTCTCTCTCACTGTCTCTCTCACTGTCTCTCTCAGTGTCTCTCTCAGTGTCTCTCAGTGTCTCTCTCTCACTGTCTCTCTCACTGTCTCTCTCTCACTGTCTCAGTGTCTCTCTCACTGTCTCTCTCACTGTCTCTCTCACTGTCTCTCTCTCACACTGTCTCTCTCTCACTGTCTCTCACTTGCTCATGCCCCCCTCTCTCTTGCTCATTCTCCCTCTCTCCCTCCCTCCCTCCCTCCCTCCCTCTCTCCCTCCCTCCAAACACGGTTCTCAGCCCCTGAACAGCCTATCCCTCCATATCCTTGGATACTGAGCTGCAGGGATTGGAGGCACCAACCTCTCAAACAACACAAGTTTTCTCTCTCACTGCTTTGAGGTTTTACTACTTTCCTCTACTAACTTATTTTCTACAAGGCCAACAATTGACAAGTAGGCTCTCACGAAACTAAAAGCTTCAGTACAACTAAGCAAACAAGTGAAGAGGAAGTCCAGAGAGTAGGGAGAATCTTTGCTAGTTATACATCCAACAGAGGATTGATATCCAGAGACTACAAAGAACGCAAAAAACAAAGTCAAGAAAACAAATCACCCAATTAAAAAAAGGACTATGGGTCTAAAAAGAAGAGTTTTTAGTAGAAGAGATATAAAAGGATAAGGCATATCTCAAAGTATTCATCATCCTTTAGAGTTAGAGAATAGAAATTAAAGTAACTTTGAAGTTTCATCTCACCTCAGTCAGAATGGCTAAAATCAATAAAACAACCATCAACAAATTCTGGAGAGAGTGTGGGAAAAGGTGAACCCTTATTCACTTTTGGTGGGAACGCAAACTGGTGCAGCCACTGTGGAAATCAGCATGAGAACTCTCAAAATCTGCCATATAATCCAGCCAGACTACCCCATGGCACCATCCCACTCCACAGATAGTTAGTTGCTCAGCCATATTTGTTGCCACTCTAGTCACAATAGCTAGGAAACAGAAACCACCTAAACATTCTTCAACTAATGATTGGCTAATGAAAATGGGGTTCATACACACCATGAACTAGTCTGCTGTAAAGAAAAATGAAATCTTGAACTTTGCAGGTAAGTGGATGGAACTCGAAAAGATCCTATTGAATGAAATAACCCAGACCCAGAAAGATAAATGCCGCATCTTCTCCCAAACTGAGGTTCCTAGCTCCAAACCTTTAGATTCGAGTCCATAATCTCAATTGCAGAAACTTGGGAAGTTAAAAAGAACCATGGCAGGAGGGGGGGGCGGCTAGAGAGGGGAATAACAGGGTCCAAGTGATAGGAAGGATAAAATGGGGAAATGGGGGTGGCTTTAATTTCCGGATGGAAGGAATGTCAGTACAGAATGAGAGAGAGGGAAGAGAAACGAATAACTCTAAGGATGTTTGAAAAAGCCATAGTGGATCATATTATGCTTACTTAAAATTATATATAATACAATGAGTGTACATATAGTCTCAGTGAAGTTGTGCCAGCTGGAAAACTAATACACCCTCCAAGATTGCAACAGATACCCTAGCTGACAGAAACCTCAGTGCCAGGCATGAGAAACCCTTTTTCTTTTCTTTTCTTTTCTTTCTTTCTTTCTTTCTTTCTTTCTTTCTTTCTTTCTTTCTTTCTTTCTTTTCTTTCTTTCTTTTTTTTTTAAGATTTATTTGGTTAATCCAGCACTCGGGAGCAGAGCCAGGCGGATCTCTTTTGAGTTCCAGGAAAGGCGCAAAGCTACACAGAGAACCCTGTCTCGAAAAACCAAAAAAAAAAAAAAAAAAAAAAAAAAAAGATTTATTTATTATGTATACAGTGTTCTGCCTGCACACCAGAAGAGGGCGCCAGATCTCATTGTAGATGGTTGTGAGCCACCATGTGGTTGCTGGGAATTGAACTCAGGACCTCTGGAAGAACAGCCAGTGCTCTCAACCTGAGCCATCTGTCCAGCCCCAGAAACCCTTTTTCAAGACTCCCAAAACAAAATACAGACTATTGCTGTTGCCCTTGGTTACTTCCCAGCTAGAGATGCTGAAGACACCATGCAGTTCAGACACAGGACTTAGAGGGTTTGAGCTGGATTGAGCCGAGAACCTCCCTCCTGAGGACCAGCTTTCATAGTAACAGAAGGTGCTGTGCTAGCTGCCAACCGAGGGAAGAAACCTATAGTCCTACCTGAACTAGGTGCGGTGGAGGAGAAAGTTCATTGTAGATAAGAGGGAGAGTGTGGGCAGAGTCAGGGACATCTGGGAGAGTCCAGAGTGGACATGACCAAACGTGGGGAGAGGGACCCGAGTGCAGCAGCCAGGCCAAAGGTACAAAAAGGCACGGATAACCGACATGTCTGGATTAGATGGAAAGAGCCTCTGGGGGAAGGGCAGCTCAGTCTCTGGGCTGGAGAGTCCAGTGCAGAGGGCAGGGTATGCCAGCCACACCCTGTAACAGGTAGGGACTGAGGAACGCTGGGAGAACCCGAGGCCAGGTCTGCTTCGATATGTTAAACAGGCACCTCAGCCATTTGTACAGGTTTGAAACTTAACACTACCCAGCTGTGTGTGAAGCTATGCAGCAGTGACCAGTGGATCCCTGAAGGTGCACTTATACCTTAGCAGTAAAAGCAGCTGTCTAATTGGGTTTAAAGCCTGCTCAGCAAGAAGGAAATCACGCCTAGTACTATAAACCTAACCGACTCCAGGTAGCTAATGAGGTCATGGATCTTAGAGAACCTGCTATTGTCTCTTTACTAAACCTGCATAATTCCCAACTGCATCATAGATACTTATCTTTATGCCCACAGACAAGTGTGGCTCTCACTCACCAAAGAAGCAGATTCTCTCGGTGGTAAACAGAGGCCATTATAAAAAGCCACAGCTGGTCCAAATGCAGAGAGCAACTGATCCTGGGGTGCCTAGACCCAGTGGAGAGATCTAAAACACAACCCCCACATTGAGGAAGAGAGGATGAAAAGATGAGTCGGAGGACCAGGAAGTCTGTTGTGTGATTGTGTATCCTGGGAAATGACAGGAACCCACAATGGTACCTCAATAATATGGCTGCCTAAATAAGACTTGAATAATGACATCACCAAGACATCATCACCACATGCTAATGTGGAAGAGGAAATTTAATAGGGTCCTCCAACACACACCTTTAGACAAAGAACTACAGACAACTTAAGATTCTGAGAAAATTAGTCTTCCCCAGGGATGATCCCCCTCATTGATTACCCACTACTAAGTGGTCAACCCTGAAATCATGTACATATAAGCAATAGTAAATGGACTCAGTGGTTTCTTCTTTGTGAAATCACCAAATGGGACACTGGTACAGCAGGAGGACCTAGGGGGGCCAGGATTAGAAGGCCACAGTTGCTCCCTCGGAGGATTCAGTAGCAATCTTGGGGCTGCAGTCTTGGTCGTGGTCAAGGCCATTGGGCTCATGGAGGTAAAGCCAAAGACAAGGAGTGGATGGATCCCTGTCACCAAGTTGGGTCACCTGGTTAAGGACATGAGGATCAAGTCCTTGGAGATCTGCCTGTTCTCCCTGCCCATTCAGGAATCCAAGATTACTGACTTTTTCCTGGGCAAATCCCTAAAGGATGAGGTTTAAAGATCATGCCAGTCCAGAAGCAGACTTGGGCTGGCCAGGAAAACGGGTTCAAGGTTTGTGTTGTGCTATTGGGAACTACAATGGTCATGTTGGTCTTGGTGTTAAGTGCTCCAAGGAGGTAGCATGGCCATCCAAGGAGCCATCATCTTGGTCAAGCTGTCCACTGTCCCTGTGTGGAGAGGTACTTGGGGGAACAAGACTGGCCAGCCCCACAAAGTGACAGGCTGCTGTGGCTCTGTGTTGATGCATCTCATCCCTGTCCCCAGAGGCATTGGCATCGTCTTTGCTTGTGTGCTCAAGAAGTTTCTTTTTTTGTTTTTTGTTTGTTTGTTTTGTGCTGCAGGCCGCAGGAATATCATAAGAACTCAGCTGGTTATGGCGAAGTCACTACCTGGAGGGATCAGGGAATTCCTCCAGAGGAAGCCAAATTCCAAGGAGTTTTTGGTGTTACTTGGCTTGTTATATATCAGCTGTATTCTTTTATGAAAATCATGTGTGCCTTCATAGTTTTTCCAATTGACTTTCCCCTAAGAAGGACTAACAGTGTAGACTGATCACTCTCTGGACATACACATTCCAGGTATTTGGAGAACAGCCTCAGGAAAGGCTTTCTCTGGAATCAGATTATCTCCCTTAGCCACTTTCAAGGACTAGAGGAAACACCACCCAGGGGGGGCACCCAACTTCCGAGGACTAACAGTGAACAGCCCACATGCAGTCTCCTGACTTACAGTAAATTCCACAAGGAGACACCGCCTAGGAGAGGTGGACGTTAAGTAATAACTTTACACAATTTAGCTCGGACCCTCCCTTTATATACCAGGACTCCCGAGGCACAAGACGGAGAAGAGAAAAGAGAATGGAAGAACTAGATGGGTAAGAACTTGAGAGGAACGAACTGAGATGGGGAAGAACTAGATTGAAGGGCTAAAATAGAGGACTAGAAGAATGAGATGGAAGACGAGGAAGAGCCAGATGGGGAAGAACAAGATGAGGAAGAGCCAGATGAGAGAGAAGGAGACGGGAGAGGAGCTGATAGGGGAAAGAACTAGATAGATGAGAACCTAGAAGGGACAGAACTAGATGAAGGAATTAAGATAGAACCTAGAGGGGACAGTAGATAAATATAGAGAAATCAGGCAAGAAAGGAGCTAGACATGAGAGCAGAATAGAAGCTGTGTAGAGAGAGAACTATCACAGAATAATAAAGTGTATGAACTAAGGAGTTTCGTGTACATAGATTCATTTCTTTTCATCACAGATTAATTATCAGCTGGTTGTAGATTCTTCCCGGACCCTGGGAGGGGACTATCGAGGGGCTGGACACCCTTAGTCCCCGATAGTTTTGTTTTTTTTCTTGACAGGGTTTCTCTGTGTAGCTTTGGAGTTTCGAGTCTGTCCTGGAACTCACTCTGTAGACCAGCAAGTGCTCTTAGCAGTTGAACCACTTTTTCCAGGACCCTGCACTTTAATTTGGGGGGGAAAAAGGTGGACAGCTCCAGAATATCTGAGGCTGACCTCTGACTTCTATTCACAAGACACAGACACACAGACACACACACACACACACACACACACACACCACCAGCCTGTAATTCCAAGTAGTTATGCAGCTGAAACAGGAAGGTCATAAGTTCTAGGTCAACCTGGGCTAGGTAGCCAGCTCATAACCCCTCCCCCAACAAAAAAGAAAAACCACAAAGAAAATCAGTGGCAGAATCCTTCCAGTGAAAGGCTTTGGGTTTGATTTCTGGCACAAGCTTGAGGCGGGAGGGGACTAGCTAGCTCAGTAGAGGAAGGGAGCAAACAGAAACTAGACCTTTATCTCATCTTCTTCCTGTTTCAGTTCACAGATGTAGGTTACAAAGTCCTTAAAGGTAGCGTCCCTGAGGACAGGGAGCAGGGCAGGACCACGGTGTGTCAGTGCTTGTGACCCATCCAATAGGAGTGCTGAGAATTGAACTGAGTCCTCTCTGAGAACAGTATGTGCTTTTAACCACTGAGCCATCTCTCCAGCTCCTAGTTTGGGCTCTTTGAGGGAGACTCTCAACAAGGTCTTATGATCCTCCAGCCTCAGTCTCCTAAGCAGCTAGACTGGCAGGGTTGAAGTCCTGGGCCTGGCTTCCTGTTGAGTTAGTGTTGCTGGTGCTGGGAATCCCTTGTCCGCCTCACCTGGCTTCCAGTAACCAGGCCATCAGCAGACAGCAGGTCCAGCCCTGAGTGGAGAATGGTCACTTTGTTCAAGCCTCTCGCTGTGCGGCAGCTTTGTCAGGGCCTGTCTGTAGACAGAGCTTCCCACTGCGCCCTCGCCCGCCTAGCAGGGGCTGACTCATTCCTAATGACGGTGGGCACACCCATTGTCACTTGCTGCTAACTCCAAGCAGCCGAGCAGCAGGAGCTGCTGAGATGAAGGGTCAGTGGCTCCTCTAACCTGAGTTTTTGGAGAACTCAAGGTCACTTGGATGGCAGGAATCTGACTTCAATAGGACAGCTCTCACAGTGCCGTGGGATTTCCCACTCAGGGTAAGTTGGTGGTGATCTTCCTGGGACTGCTCCACATTGTTTCAGAGTGTGTGATCCTGGCACAGAGCTGTCTGAAGGAAGCTGTGAAGCCAGGCTTAGACATGCTAGAGCTAGTTAGTCACTTTCTGCTGTGTCAAGAGCTCTGATGGATTCCCTAGCCCCACCCATCCCGCCCACCTGTAATTCCAAATAGTCATGAGACTAAAACAGTAAGAACGTAAGTTCAAAGCCAGCCTAGGCTTTGTTGGCGGCAGGGGAGGCAGCGCATGCCTTCAATCCCAGCACTTGGGAGGCAAAGGCAGGCAGAGAGATTTCTGAGTTCGAAGCCAGCCAGTCTATAGGGTGAGTTCCAGGACAGTTATGGCTACACAGAGAAACCTTGTCTGGAAACAAAACAAAACAGGAAAAAAAATTTTTAAAAAAATTAAAATAATGGGAACATTTCTTTCATCCTCAAAGAATTCCCGTGCACCCCATTTGCAGCAGTTTCCCTAGGAACTGCTGATCTACTCACATACTTTTGTCTTTTCTAGAAGGTCACAGAAAAGAGAAGCACAGAGCCTTTTGAGCCTGGCTTCTTTCACAGACATAATGCAGAAGTACACTGGCATTGTTTCCTGTATTCATGGTCCTTTTCTTTTTATGGCTGAATAATATTCCATTGTGTGGATGGATCACAACTTGTATAGCCACTCAGCCACTGAAAGACATTCAACTTCTAGTAGCTGTTGGTAATTTTTCATAAAGCCTCAGTAAAAATAAAATACCGTTTGTTACATAAACTTAAGTTCATTTAACTTTTTTAAAATTATACTTACGTGGACTGGAAAGATGGCTCAGCCATTAAAGGCTAGGCTCACAACCAAAAATACAAAATTATGCTTGCTTTGTGTGCGTGTGGGAGGGGTGCACACGTCACAGTTTGCATGTGGGTAAGAGGACAACTTCAGGGAGCCGGTTCTCTCTTTCTGTCAAACTCAGATCCTCAGGCAAGAATCCCTACACGATGAGCTGTCTTGCCAGCCTCTGAACATAGGGTATCTGTCTTGTTTCTTCCTTGGCTTTTTTTTTTTTTTGACACAGTATCTTGTTATGCATCATCCCAGGTTACCCTAGAATTAGAGATCCTCCTACTTCAGCCTCTTTAGTGCTAAAATCAAAGCTATGTGCCACCATGCCCAACTTGAATATAACTTTTAATTGCACATAGACTTCCCCCCAGGAATGGCAGTGGTGGCTAATAGAGCTGCCATGATTTTGAACATCTGGGATGGACAGGTAAGACGCTGGAGAGCAACAGTAAAATTATTATTATTATTTTTTAATTTGGTTTTTTGCTTTGTTTTGTTTTTTGAGACAGGGTTTCTCTGTGTAGCTCTGGCTGTCCTAGAACTCACTCTGTAGACCAGGCTGGTCTCAAAAATAACAGAAATCCTCCTGCCTCTGCCTCCTGAGTGCTGGATTAGAGGTGTTAAAGTTGCCACCACCCGGCAACAGCAACATTCTTTTTTTTTTTTTTTTTTTAAGAAGTTTACATTATGGGTTTTATTTATTTATTTATTTATTTTTCTTCAAGACAGGGTTTCTCCGTGTAGCTTTGTGCCTTTCCTGGAACTCACTCTGTAGCCCAGGCTGGCCTCGAACTCACAGAGATCTGCCTGCCTCTGCCTCCCGAGTGCTGGGATTAACGGCGTGCGCCACCGCCGCCCGCAACATTCTTTAAGGCTTTACCAACATTTGAGTCACGTCACACACCAGTACAGCAGCTCTTGAATGCTTACTCTCTGTGTGGCCTAGGCTAGCTCTTCTAACTCAAATGAACCCATTTCTATTAATTTGTGTGCTGCCCTGAAGCTCGGTTACCTATCTACATACTTCCCATCCTGCTCACTCTGCCTCTCATGGTGTCTTCTCCTGACTCCTGAGTCTCCACCCCTCTTCCCCAAAAATCCCGCCTAGCCACAGGCTAATCAGCTTTTTCTTAACAATGAGAGCAACGCATCTTCACAGTGTACAGAAGGATGATTCCACAGCACATCTGACTGCCTTCCGAGAGGCAGCTGAGCTGGTCCTCCGACACATTCATTTCCAGCCCCCTGAGCACCACCCACACTGCAACACTAGGAGGTAAAATCTATTATCTCCATTTTATACAGTAGAGGATGCAGGTCTTGACTTTATAACAGCTGGGTCCAAATGTACCTGCTTAGTTCCTGGCTGAGGAAGAAACTGTAGGGTACAAGGCTGGTGAGGTTGTGCGCACCTTCAATCCAAGTATTCAGGAGACAGAGGCAGGCAGATCTTATGAGTTCCAGGCCAGCTAAGACTATATAGCAACAAGTGTTAAAAACTAAAAATAAATAAAAAAATTTTGTGTGTAGGGATCAGCAAAATGGCTCAGCAGGTAAAGGTACATGCTGCCAAGCTTAAAGTCCTAATTCAGTCTCTGGGACATACATGATGGAAAGAACTGACTCCCGGAAGTCCTCCTCCGACCTCCACATGGGCACCATACCAAGTTCACACCCCATGAATGTAAAACAATTTTGTGTATGTGTGTGCATATTCACTGTTCTCTGGGGAGGGAGGCAGGCATGGGGCGGTACACACACATTTACGTAAACATGTATATGAAGGCCAGAGGATTTATGGTGTTATTCCTTAGGAGCAGTCCTCCCCAGTTTTGTTGGTTTGTTTGTTGTTTGACAGGGTTTCTCTGTGTAGCCCTGGCTGTCCTAGAACTTGCTCTGCAGAACAGGCAGGCCTTGAACTTAGATCCTCCTGCCCCTGCCTTCCAAGGATTAAAAGCGTGCACTACCACCTCACCTCCTGGCTTAAAATCCATTATTTAGCCCTGTGTCTTTTTCGTTTGTTTGTGTTTTGAGACAGGGTCTCACTATATAGCTCTGACTATCCTGGAATTCATTCAGTAGACCAGGTTGGCCTGGTACTCAGAGATCCCCCTGCCTCTGCCTCCTAGTGCTAGGATTACAGGTGTGCACCACCACCACCAGGCTGTGTTTCTTTGTTTCCCATGCCTGTTTTTAAACAACTGAAACTTCCTAATAAAATGGTGGCTGGTGCTTGTCAGCTCAACACTTAAGGAGATTGAGGTAGGAGAATCAGAAGTTCAAGGCCAGCCTGGGCTACCTAAGTCCAAGACAAGTCTGGGCTAGAGGGTAAGACCTTGCCTTAAAAAAAAAATACTTCACAGTAGTAACTAAAATACACCTTCTTGACTATGTCTCATCATTTAAAGAGCGGGATGTTTCCAGCCTTGAGGTTGTCCCCAAACAAAGGTTTCCTATGCACAAGAGACCTTAGTGAAACCCAGACAAGCCAGCCCATCCAGAGGCACATCTGCACGTCTCTACTAAAGCCATACTGGAAATGTGAAGAAGTCCTTGTGCTCTGGGCTTTCCCTCTAGGACAGCTCTTCTGTTCTTTATGCACTTTTTATTTCTATTCACCTATTTTGAGGCAAGGTCTTACTCTGTTAACCAGGCAGGCTTCACACAGGACTCCTCCCGTCTCAGCTTCCTGCTGGGATTACAGGAATGTGCCACTGTGCCAGGGTCTCTTGTTCTCTAAGTAACATTAACTACTTCCCAGTGACTGGTTCAGGACAGACACCCTCTGTTAAGCTACTGGGTTCCCTAGTCCCGAATCCATCTTGGGGGTGGGGGACTCAACTGTGTTTAGATAGAGTCCTTTTCAGTTATCTTGGGGTCAGTGTGGTCAGTAAAACCAGAACACCCACCCCAACCACTCCTGATCAACCATCAACAGAAGGCTAAGGTCATCTTTCTCAGGGGTCTCAGGCTAACCAAGGAAGGCAAGGATTATCAGGGCTCTTGTGCAGCAGGTCTGGCAGAGAGGGGGCGTCAGCGTTGTCCACTAAACAAGATGAATAGTCATTCCTTCGTTCCTGGTCTGTCTTGAGCACTTTCACAGCTGTGGAATAATGTCAACTTCCCATATACAGCGGCCATTCCCATTTTACAGATGAGCACAACTAAGGCCAGAATGGCTGCTTTACCAGCCCAAGGTCACACAGCCAGGAAGTGCTGGGATCTGGAAGGAAGCCTATTCTCTAGCTACAGAGTCAGGCTTTCATGCTCTCACTTCCAGGCAGTTCCTCTCCTTGCAGGAACCACCACCGACTACCCCAGCCTTTTCTAAGCTTTGCCGTTCCAGAAGCACTTTCGCCTTCCGCACTCAGCTGTGTCCTTGACCGCCATCACCCCAGACTTAGAAAAGCCAAAGATTCCAGTAACAGAGTTCCTCCGTCGTCGTCCCCCAGCAAAAAACACCCACGTCAAGGAATTTGGAAATATTTATGAGCACCTAGTGGGTCTAGAAAGCGATGCAAACCCACGCAGCAAAATCTGATCCCTGCTCTGGTGGTTAAACTCAGACAGCAAAGGAGGTGACAGTTACCACCGACGCCAAGAACCCAGCTGATTCCAGTAGGAATTAGTAGGAAGGAAGACAAGCCTGGGTAGCCGGACTGGGGCGATCCCTTGCCAGATCAGCCTCACCTCGCTTTACAGTATCGGCCCATACGGGGACCCCTGGCAGAGGAGGGCGGGGTGCGTGCATTTATCCCGCGGCTACAGCAGGGGAACTTGGACGTACGAGTCAGGCAGCTACGAGTCACCCGGCAGGACCGCCCAGCCGGTTCAGCACCCAGGGACAGGGTGCGGCGGTCCGGAGGGACCGGCCCCTGTGGCCCCGCCCCTCCCTCGTGATGTCACCGGCCGGCAGTGAAAGCGGGCCGCGATTGGCTGTCTCCGCCGCGGAGGCGGGACCTCAGCCGCGGGGCGCGCGCGCCCCAGGGAGGCGTTGACCAGGGTAGAGCGGGAAGGGGCGTGGCCCCGCGCGGAAGGCCGTTGGCAGCCCGGTCCCACCCCGGATGTGCTGCGTCACGGAGCGGGCAGCAGCGATTGGCCGGAGTGGCGCGGCGCGGCGGGAGGGGCGGAAGGTTCTGGAGGGCTGGCGGGATCTGGAAGCTTCCGCCGGACGGGTATATAGAGTCCGGGACAGGGCAGCTGCGGAGCCGGAGGCGGCGACAGCTGGGCGGCGGTGGCCATGGGCAAGGACTATTACCAGACGCTGGGCTTGGCCCGCGGCGCGTCCGACGACGAGATCAAGCGAGCCTACCGCCGCCAGGCGCTGCGCTACCACCCCGACAAGAACAAGGAGCCCGGCGCCGAGGAGAAGTTCAAGGAGATCGCCGAGGCCTACGACGTGCTCAGCGACCCGCGCAAGCGCGAGATTTTCGACCGCTACGGAGAGGAAGGTACGCGTGCGCGCGGCCGGGGGTGACCCGCCGTTTGACAGGCGGGGAAACCGAGGCACCCGGGGCCTCTCCGAGGCCTCGGCCGGGAACAGACGACCCGGCGGCCGTGCCGCCTCCGCCCTCTGATCCGCGGCCTCGGACGGGAGGAGGAGCTTTGGGCGCGCCGCTCGCACAGAAGCTTCTAGCACGTCTGTCGCAGCCCCTCCCGGCCGGCCGACTGCACAGCGCCGGAGCGCTGCGGACGGAGGGCGGCGGTCGCGATCGCCAAGGGTGTGAGAATTTGGAAATTGCCCGAGTGTTTTGTTTCTCTTGCCCCGCTAGCCCGCAAGCTCAGTGCTTAACCCCGAGTTGAGCCTTTCTGGTTGCAGCGCGGAGGAACTTATTTGTAAGGTGTTGTGCATGGCTGGGAGGATGGGGCAGTCAGGTCGACCTGGCGGCACCCGCAGCTGGAGGCCTCACTACTGGTGTCACGAAGTAAAAGGGAGGGATGTGTTTCCTGCTCCTGCTGCCATTGGCAGTTAAAGACTTGAGATTAGTTCTCACTTACTGGAAACAAGCTTTAAAAATGTGGATATAACCCCTCCCACTACGGTTCCCGGGGCTTTTTTACTAAAAGCAAAACTTGTTGAGCCGGGTGCGGGAGCTCACACCCTCACTTTAGAGGTGGAAGCATTGTTGTGAATTTGCTGCAGATCTGAGCTACAGAATGAGCTCCTGTTCCCAAAAGAACAGGACGTAGGGACAAGCCCAGCTCTGGGATGTCTGAGTCAGGAGGATTGCCTCGAGGCTAACCTTGGACTACTGAGCAAGCTCAGGTGCTATGTAGCACCACAGTGACACTTGCAGAATCTTATTCTTTTGAGACAGGATCTCTCTCACTGTGTAGTTCAGGTTTTAGTCTTTTTAATTTATTTTTATTTCTATGTATATGAGAATATGTGTATGTATGTGCACCATGCACAGCTTTGAGAGAAGAAGAAGAGGGTGTGGGATCCCCTGGAACTGGAGTTGGACAGTTGTCTGCTGCCATGTGGGAGTTGGTAATGGAACATGGTTCCTCTGCCAGAGGAGCAAGTGCTTTTAACTTCTGAGCCACCTCCAGCACCTTGTGCTGGAGCCTTGGCAGGTCTGGAGCTTGAAGAGGTCAACCTGCTCCTGTCCTCAGGAGTGCTGGGGTTCCAGGCATTCTGCACCATGCCGGCCTCTTTATTTTAAGGGTTTTATGTTTTATAAATGTTAATTTACTGCAGTGCTGGAAATGGAACCAGGGGCCCTGACTCTCCTCCAGTGACCCTGACTTCTGATTTTGTTTTCCAGGCCTGAAGGGTGGTGGCCCCAGTGGTGGTAGCAGTGGTGGCGCTAATGGTACCTCTTTCAGCTACACATTCCATGGAGACCCTCATGCTATGTTTGCTGAGTTCTTTGGTGGCAGAAACCCCTTTGATACCTTTTTTGGGCAGCGCAACGGGGAGGAAGGCATGGACATCGATGACCCGTTCTCTGCCTTCCCCATGGGCATGGGTGGCTTCCCCAATGTGAACTTCGGACGTGCCCGCCCTGCCCAAGAGCCCACCCGAAAGAAGCAAGATCCCCCAGTCACCCATGACCTCCGGGTCTCCCTCGAAGAGATCTACAGCGGCTGTACCAAGAAGATGAAAATCTCCCACAAGCGGCTGAACCCTGATGGAAAGAGCATTCGAAATGAAGATAAGATCCTGACCATCGAAGTGAAGAGGGGCTGGAAAGAAGGGACCAAAATCACCTTTCCCAAGGAAGGGGACCAGACCTCCAACAACATTCCAGCTGACATCGTCTTTGTTTTAAAGGACAAGCCACACAACATCTTCAAGAGAGATGGTTCCGATGTCATTTATCCAGCCAGGATTAGCCTTCGGGAGGTAAGGCACTAGGTGGGAGGAATCATGAGGGGAGATGACTGCTATGAGGAGCAGTGGGGGAGACAGGCTGGGGCTCTGCTGGGCTAGCAGCAAGGGTAGATGTAGGGAGGGGTCTCAGCTGCACAGGTCTGGATGGCCTGGAGGAGTCCCGCTTCCTAAGCCAGCTTCCATCTGACACGGTCCTTTTCCTTCCTAGGCTCTCTGTGGTTGCACTGTAAATGTCCCCACTCTGGACGGCAGGACCATCCCTGTTGTATTCAAAGATGTCATCAGGCCTGGCATGCGGCGGAAAGTTCCTGGAGAAGGCCTCCCTCTCCCCAAAACACCCGAGAAACGTGGGGACCTTGTTATCGAATTTGAAGTCATCTTCCCCGAAAGGATTCCCCTGACCTCCAGAACCGTCCTGGAGCAGGTTCTTCCCATATAGCCGCCTGCATTCCCCAAGGACTGAGCCAGGGACTTCTCCAGAGCTGCAGATTTCCGGACCATTTACTGGTTGCATACGGCGGGAGGGCCCAGGGAGGGCTTTTGCTCTGCCGAATGTTTTCCACAGAATATATTACAATCTTTCAAAGTCGCGCACTAGACTACAGTGATTTTTCGAGCGCTAGGCAGGCGGTGGGAAGAACAGCCCTCCTGGAATGGACCCACCCTCTGCATCCCAGCTCCTGACCAAGGGTGTGAGGCAGGCCTGCAACTGGACTCGCCCCCCATGCTGTCCTTAGTTTCTGGCTGTCATGTGGCAGTGGCCCAGCATCTCTGTTGGCATACCTGTGCACTAACTAGTCAGTCTCCACTGTGTGAGAGGTTCTTGTTTTATTATGTATTTGTCCCACGCCTTGTTCCTCCTCCCCAGAAGAACCCTGTCTTGTCTTGGCTATCTCAAATTGAGACCAATTCAGTAGGACTGCCAGACCAGCAGCACAAGCAATACCTGGTTGCAGGACCACAGGGCCAGCCTCAGGTGAGCAAATCTCACTGCCACCTCCCTCTAGGTTTGGGACCTGGACAGCCAGGAGATCCCCTGGACCTCTGGCTCTGTTGAAGTCAGATGGCTGGCTTATGGCCACAGTATTTGTTAGTCGGTCCAAAGGTAGTCCTTGGCCGTACCTGGGACTTCTCAGGCCCAGGTGATTTTTTTTTTGTGTGTGTAATGGACTCTGAACTCTCAAAAGGATCTAATCCTTTTGAATTTTGCACAGCCCTAGATATAATCCCTTTATATGAAAGGGTCTTTGCTTCTGATGAAAGGAGCACTGTGGAACGTCTGTAAATATGTTTTTATAATTCCATTCAAAGCTGCTGTGCACTCAGATGAAAGCTGTCAACCTCTGCTGTCTGTCCAGGGCTGTGATGGAGTCAGACCTTGGGAGTGAAGGTGTCTGTTCTTTGAAGCTAGCCCGGTGCTCTGACATTCGATTCATTGTAAGTTGCCACTACCAACACGAGACCAAAGTGTGTGACTTGTCATTATGCAGTGTGACAGCATTAAAGACTGATGGTGAACCTCAGGGGAGCAGTCCTTGGACTCTGTTTGAGGGCTTTGCTGGGGCGGGGAGGCATGGTGAGAGTCCTCATCTAGAGAAAACTTTCCCTTTTGGAACATGGATGTTTCCCCGTTCTGAACCCCAGCATCACTGGTGAAGGTTGGGGTGAGGGCCTGCCCTGAGCGCCTTTTCTGCCTTGCAAGGCTCTTGGCCACATCTGGGGACCACCAGGGCTAAAGATTAAAATACTCTGTGCCCGAATCCCCACTGCCAAGTAGGTAGGCCTGGCTAGACCAGAGCTAGGATGTTAGGCTAGCTGCTTGGAGGTAACCCAGGGTCTGTTCTACCCTGTGAGAAGTGGGGGGAAAAACCTACTTCCTGTCCCAACTTCCTAGGAACTTCAATCTCCTTAAAGAACTGCATAAAGTATAAAGCAGATGGGACATAGACTTACAGGAGTGTGTTGGTTTTGTTTCTGTGCTGAGGTGCTGGTAATGGACCCCAGGGTTTTGTCCTCTAAGCTAACTACAGCTACTGCATGCTACAGACTGCTCAAAAGTAAAACTTGTTTTAAAGAAAACTGCCTGGCAGTGGTGGCACACACCTTTAATCTCAGTGCTCAGGGAGGCAGAGGCAGGCAGATATCTGTGAGTTTGAGACCATCCTGGTCTACAGAGCGAGTTCTAGGACAGCCAGGGCTACACAGTAAAACCCTGTCTCAGGAAAAAAATAACATTGCATAGAAAGTCCATCCAAGAGCCAGATGTAAAGTCAGCTCTGAGAGGACTGAGCCAGTAAATAGAGTTCAAGGCCAGATGGGTTACAAAGAGCTGGGAATATGGCTAAGCTATAATAAGAGTATTGGTCCACCCTATGCAAATCTACCTAAAAGCGGCTTTTCTCTCGCCACCAAGACAAGTTAGTCCCAGTCAGAACAACCAAAGAGAATTCCATAATGGTTTTTTTTTTTTTTTTTATTTAATAAATTGCCCTAGCACATACCAGGTGCTCAGCTGCCACACATGCTTGTGGCTACAAGCTGTCCACCAAAAATGATAGCTAAAGAGATGACCTGTCATGTGATCAGCTTCTGCACATGTCCTTGGGAACTTGGTAGGGAAGTGTTATTATACCCACAAAACAATGTCCACAGTCATACTGTTTTAGAAACCCACAAATAGTCTGGCCAGCACCCTAGGGAGAGGGAGATTCTCTGGGGTGCATATTGTTATTAAAGGACAGGGCACATGGATCAGCAGTACAAAGTACTGGTCTGTGTGAGTGAGGCCCTGTACCTCAGAGCCCTGGACATGGTCTGAGAGGGGAGCAGGGCCTGCCCTGAGCACCAAAGACATAGAAACAGCTTTTTTGTGCATTCAGTAGAGCGCCTGTAAGGGCTCAGTAGTTAACAGCACTTGCTCTTGTGTAGGGCCCTGGTTCAGTTCCAGCAGCTCGTGGTGGTTTGCATCCACCTCTAACGCCAGTTCCAGGGGATCTGACACCCTCTTCTGGCTGAAGTCAGGCATCAAACATGCACAATTCATAAGCTTGTGCCTGTGCTTAAGGAAGTGCAGTCTGAGTTTTCAGTTTGCTTTCTTGGCTGCCATTAGCACACTAGGAAACTGGAAAGGGCTCACAGAACCTCACCCACCACCACCAAATGCTCTGTTCTACCAGGGCTTCTGAGATGCTGCACAGAATGCTTCTATCTCTTCAAGGCTTTGCCCCTTCCTAGGGATAGCAGGGCAGTAGAGCTGCTTCCTTCTAAAAATTCCGTCTCTATCTCATTAGCTCCAACTAGGTGGGGTGTTATAAAGCTCCAGTTACTGGATGACTTACCTCCAGCTCAAAGTTTTGCTTCCAGGTCTGAATTCCAGCTTGACCTTTTTCAAGCTGTATGATGTTGGACAAGGAAACTAACCTCATTATGCCAATGTTTCAGCTGTGAAATGGGTATAATAATATGACCTTTTTCTGAGCATGGTGTCTTACATTAAGCTACTTGCAAGGTCAAAACCAGCCTAGGAAACTTAGGCCCTGTCTCAAAAAAGTAAAAAGAACTGGGTGTGGCACACACCTTTAATCCTGGCACTCAGAAGGCAGAGGCAGATCTCTGAGTTTGAAGCCAGCCTGGTCTACATAGTGAGCTCCAAGACAGACAAGGTTACATATTAAGACCCTTTCTCAACAACAAAAAAGTCAGGCTGGAAAGGTGTCTCGGTGGTCAAGAATCATAAATTTGTAGAAAGCCAGGGGCTGAGAGATGGCTCAGAGGTTAAGAGCATTGGCTGCTCTTCCAGATGTCCTGAGTTCAATTCCCAGCAACCACATGGTGGCTAGCAACCATCAGTAATGAGATCTGGTGCCCTCTTCTGGTGTGCAGGAATACATGAAAGCAGAACACTATATATACATAATAAATAAATCTTTAAAATATATATTAAAAAAATTTGTGGAAAGCCCAAGTTTGGTTTCCAGCACCCATGTCAGGTACCTTGTAGGGGATCCAGAGCCCCCTCTGGCTTCCAAGGGTGCCTGTGTTTACATGTGCATACGCACACAGACCCACACACAACACTCATAGTTTAAAATCCTTAAAAAGTAAAAAGGGGCCAGGCATAGTGTCACATGCCTTTGATCCTAGTACTCAGCAGAGCCAGATGGATCTCTTGAGTTTGAGACCAGCAGCCTACATAGTGAGTTCCAGGACAGCCAGAGCTACATAATGAGACACCCAGCCCCCATGGGGGAAAAAAAAAAAAAAAAAAGGTTGTGTGTAGCTTAGCAATAGGGTGCTTTTCCAGCATGCACAAGACCTGAATTCTATTCCCTGTACTGCAAAAGTATAAAATCGTGTAACTGCCTCTCTTCTGGTATGTGAGGCTGTCCCTATGTGTAAGTGGCACACACCGCAGGCAGGTACTGACAGCGGTATTGTATGTCAGCTCCACCCATACACCTTCCCAAAGACAGACTCCTGCATCAGTGCTGTTGCCAAGTGCCAGGAGCCAAACCCAGACGTATTGCTGACCTCAGCAGAGGTCTACTGAAGCAGGTGCCACAGCTAAAGTAGGTCTGCTCCCTTGCCACCTCTGGACAAGCAGCAGAAAATAGGAGCCAAGGCTGGGCAGCCCCGGGTTTGAATCCTAGCTCCAACACTGTTTCTGTGTGCTGTTGCATAGTGATTCCACTCTCTGCTCCTCTCAGTGGTCTTTGAAAAATGGAAGAAATGACTGGATCCCAGCACTCTGGAGGCAGAGGCCAGCCTGGGCTACATAGTGAGACCCTCTCCCAAAAGGTCAAGGAAACACTGGAAAGATGGCTCAGTGGTTAAGAGCATGGCTGCTCTTGTGGAGGGTTCAGGTTTGATTTTCAGCACTCTTGTAACTCACAACTAGCTGTAACTAGTTACAGGTCTGGTGGATCTGAGGACCTCTTCTGGCCTCAGTGGGCACCAGGTGAGCACCTGGGGCACAGACATACAGGCAGGCAAAACAGCCAACGTAAGAAGGTTCAGGGACCCAAAGAAGGAAGCCACCACTCCAACAACTGGACAGGAGGACGGTGCTTGACCAAGAGGGTCAGCTCAGAAGAGACAGGATGCTCTTGGTTTTATTCTACTCTGTGACTGCATCTTCTCCCCGTTGGTTGGGGCCCATCCTCACAGTCTTATCCTATTGGCTAGTCTGAGAAGACTAAGCTGACTGGTAATGAAGGAGGAAGGGGACACAGGAGTCACTTCAGCCATCAAATTCCTGGGATGCAGCAGGTAGCCTTTATAAACAAAGGTTTTATCAGGTGAGGGGGATTAAAACATTTGCACAAAAGGTTTACAAGGTAGGAGAGATAAAGATTTTAATTCCTAAGATAGAGAAGATTCATCCATTATTTCTTACACCCTTACATATGAATTAAAATAATAAAAAAATTTAAACAAGTTGAACTCTGGGACTGGGTAGTTAGCTCCGTCAGTAAAGTGCTTGGCACCCAGGTATGAGGACTGGAGTTCTGGTTCCCAGCTCCCACATAAAAGTTTGGGGGAATGGCAGGCTGCCTCTGACCTAGTGGATACCTAGGGTAAACTGGCTGCCTACACTGGCTAAAACTAGGAACTGTGGGTTCAGCCAGAGACTCTGGTGGAGAAAATAATGCCAACCTGGGGCCTTTGCACTCACACACATGTACATACACCTACACATTCAAATACACACACCACATACATGCAAAAGGAAAAACAATCCCCATCGTTCAGAGGCTGAGGCACAAAGGACACGAATTCAAGGACACCCTTAGCTACATGATGAGGCCATCTTATGAGGTATCCACCAGGGAAGACGGCTCAGACACAGGTTCAAGGCAACAGAAGTCTTCATTGGCTGGCTGGCTGGCTACCACACTGGGTGTTTGGGACCCTGATGGAGTCCTGAGCCTTACTCAGGGTGAGCACACAAAAACCACACCCTAAGTTGACACACTTCAGTTAACAAGAACAGTTAGCCAGAAGCAAAACTACAGAAGCCAAAAAGCAAGGTTAGTCCATTTAGGGACTTTCCCAGAACTATGGACTTTGATGGATTAGGTCTCTGTTCGAATTTTGGCAGGTGGTGCTGTCTACATGCTGGGTTCCGTGGCCTGAATGGTACCTTCCATCACCGAGTTAGTTATCCTAAGGTCTGGGGGCCTGTTACTCTGTCAAAAAACACAACCCAGCTCCTCAGTCACGTTGAAGGTCAATGAGAGCCATGTGCTTAGCACACAAGAGGCCGTGGCTGTGATCCCCAGCATGGCAGCCAGAGGAAAGGAGACAGTTCCTCAGGCTGAGCAGAAGGCTGCTTTCTGTTCTCTGTCACTCGCTGTGACAGTCACATGGTGAGCACCCACCGTGTTCCAACCCTGGGCTTGGTGCTGGGAACAGGAGTTGGGCTGGTGAGAAAGCTCAGCTTTGTAGACGTGCCCGTGACCACGCCTGTCCACATAAGTTTGCCACCCAGAACCCGCATGGTGGAGGGGAACCAACATCCTCAAGCTGTCCACTGGCCTCCACTAGAGTGCCATGTCATGCACATACAAGCATAATAAGTAAATAAAAAATAAACATTTAAAAATTTTAAGTGTCTGTCTTTGGGCTGGGCTCTGGCTCAGTGGCAGAGCGTCTGTGTAGCACCTAGGAAGCTTTGGGCTCCAGATCCATCAAGGAAAAGAAGGAAGGAGGGGAAAAGGGAAGAGGACGGGAGAGAAAAACTCTATCTAGCACACGTGAGACCCTGGGCCCCACGCCCAGCACTACCATAAAGAAATTAATAATCCCTATCCTTGTGGGGCTGATGGTCAGGTGGGAGCAGATGAAAGCAAGAACATATAAATAAAGCATCCAATATGCCAGGAATCAACGAGCGCCGAGGTGCTAGAGAGCCGTGGGTGGAGGGTGTCGGGTACATTTTTAAAAAGCAGCGCGTCCCCTGCCAAGAAGGTGACATTTAAGCAAAGACCAGGAGAGCGCAGAGGAGCTGTGTGGACACAGAAAAGAGCACCCAGGCAGAGGAGCAGCTGTGCAAAGGCCCTGAGACAGGAGGATGGGGGCGGGGGAGAGCAGAGGGAGACTTGCAGGGTACAGGCATATGACGAAGTCCTAGTGGGCTGCAGGACAGATTTGGGCACTTCCTGTGAGGAGGTAGCTTGCTGGGGTTGACGGTTAGGAATTGTTTCAGGTTTCATTGGCTTGTGGCAGGGGCTCCAGGGGCGCATGGCACAATGCGCATGTGAAGGTCGGAGGACAACTTCCGGGAGCCAGTACTCTCTTATCCACAATGTAGGTCTCAGATCTTCAGGCTTGGTCCAAAGTACCTCTACCCACTGAGCCACCCTGCCTGGTGTTGTTTTTTTTTTATTGCAGTATTAACTTCAGGTCTTTGAAACATGTCATCAGAACCTTGAAATCATGATAGCAGAATGCAGACTATTTTCTTAATATACAGGCTTCCAGGTGTGGCAAGCATGCCCAAGGCAACTACCCAGGCCCAGAGCCAGGGCTATGTGTTGGCCCACCCCAACATCCACCCGATCTGTGATCCACTGGAGCACGGTGTGTGTGTGTGTGTGTGTGTGTGTGTGTGTGTGTGTGTGTGTGTGTGTGTGTGTGTGTGTGTGTTGGGGGGGTGGTCCTGTGGACCCAGGACTACAGGATCTCCACAACACAAGGCAGCAAGGGGATGTCCAGGAAGAGTCCCAGTGAGTGTCCAGTGTCTACCGTGTAGCAGAGAGCAGGGGCCTCGGGGGATGCCTGCCTCGGGGGATGTAAAGATGTGTGGATAAAGGGCTTTATACATGACTCACTGTGCCACACTGCAGCTCCCCTGATGAGATTTTCCCTGTCTTCCTTTTTCCCCTTTTTTATCTTAAATTTTATTTTGTCAGGGGTAGGTTTCAGGGGCAGAGGGCAGAAGGGAGGGGACAAGAGATGGGTGGGATTGGGATGCATGATGTGAAAGATACAAAGAATAAATAAAAAAGGAAAGCGAGGGGGAAAAAAGCCAGGCATGGTGTTGAACACCCTTAATCTCAGCGCTCTCAAGGCAGAAGATCTCTGAGTTCAAGGCCAGCCTGGTCTACAGAGTGAGTTCCTAGCCGGCCAGCCAGTACTACACAGTGAGACCCTGTCTCCAAAACAAAACAAAACAAACACAGAATAAGTTAAAATTTATTTTTAAATATGTAAATTATAAGCAAAAAAATGTTTAATGTAGTAGGCTTTTGTGGATCGTGGCACACACTTGGAATCCCAGCACCAGGAAGGCAGAGACAAGAGGCTCCCTACAGCTGACTGGCCAGCCAGGTTAGCCAGATCAGCAAGCCGCTGGTCCTTGAAAGACCTTGCTTGACTCGAGAACCAAGGTGAACAGTTGCTGAGGAAGGACTCCTGAGGTTGACCTCTGGCCGTCACATGCACACACATACACACACCCAGTGGGGAAATGTAGGCTTTCAAGCTCATGCACTCATCTCAAACAGGCCCATACCTGTGTTCACTGCCTGCCAAGCTCATGCTTGCTCCAGGGGACTGGAGTCCAGTTTCTCTGAGTTCTTACACTCTGTAGTTGTTCAGCCAAACACATGCTGCTGCTGCTTTTCTTTTCTTTCTTTCTTTTTTTTTTTTTTTTTTTTTGGTTGGTTGGTTTTGGGTTTTTTTGTTTTTGTGTTTTTGTTTTGTTTTGGAGACAGGGTTTCTCTGAATAACAGCTCTAACTGTCCTGGAACTC
The DNA here is from genome assembly GCF_004664715.2 of Peromyscus leucopus. Taxonomy (NCBI): domain Eukaryota; kingdom Metazoa; phylum Chordata; class Mammalia; order Rodentia; family Cricetidae; genus Peromyscus; species Peromyscus leucopus. The sequence goes on from NC_051067.1 coordinate 74,494,232, forward strand.
GCTCTGTAGACCAGGCTGGCCTCAAACTCAGAGATCCACCTGCCTCTGTCTCCCAAAGGCATGCGCCACCGTCACCTAGCAAACACCTGCTTCTTTGGCCCGAGGGGCAGAGAGAGGCGCTCAGGAGAGGAGTACAGAAAGGCCCTCCCCCTCCTGGAGCAAACTGGGTTTCCCTTGATGTCACCAGCCGCGTGTCTATGATGTCACCAGCCGCGTGTCTATGATGTCACCAGCTGCGTGTCTGATGTCACCAGCTGCGTGTCTGATGTCACCAGCTGCGTATCTATGATGTCACCAGCCGTGTGTCTATGATGTCACCAGCCGCGTGTCTATGATGTCACCAGCTGCGTGTCTGATGTCACCAGCCGCGTGTCTGATGTCACCAGCCGCGTGTCTATGATGTCACCAGCCGCGTGTCTGATGTCACCAGCCGTGTGTCTATGATGTCACCAGCCGCGTGTCTATGATGTCACTAACCATGCCATCTAATAAACCACGCATTTACGGGCTCACCGGTGCTTGGCCTAGAACTGCCTCCTGAGTGTTTGTTGAGTGACCAAACAACCTCATGACTCAGAGCAGAGCACGTCTGTCCCTCGGCCACCCACGTCATGGAGGGTGCCGCGGAGGGACAGCAGCCCAGGGCCTGTCTCCCCGTCCCCAGGGTGAGGTGGGCCGTTGCTCCGGCCCCAGGACAGCCTCTCACCCTAGGGGCTTTGTGAGTTTCGTCAGGGAACAGGTCCTGAGGGGCACATCTAGTGGCCTGGTGGTTTGGGGTGTCTCGTGAATGCAGACTTGCGGGACTAAACAAGGGTTTAGTTGCTTCTTATTGTTAGTGTGACGTGTGTGCTGGAGTTCTCGGCACAGTGTGGAGGTCAGAGGACAACTTTATGAAATGGGGTTTCTCCTTCCACCTTTATGGAGCTCCAGGGATCCAGGTCCTTAGGTGCTCTGCCTGCTGAATCGTCCAGTCAGCCCCGAGGCTTCAGTCTCCCAAAGTTACAACAAATTCTCACAAAATAGGTATGAAAAGCAGGAGTTCGGGGGCTGGAGACGGGGCTTGGTTAAAAGCATGTCCTGCTCTTGCAGGGGACCTCATTTCAACTTTCAGCACCCACTCAGGTGGCTCACGACCACCACCTCTGGCCTCCAAGAGGACCTGCAAACACATTTATTAAACATGCACAAGATTAAAAACAACAACAACAAAGAACCATTTTTAAAGCAGAAATCTGGACCTGATTCAGTAGAGCACAAAGGCTGAGGGAGAAGAATGGGGAGTTTAAGGTGAGACTGGCGTGAATGTTGAGACTCTATCCCCAAAAATATAAAAGTAAGGGCTGAGCTGTATCTCCAGAGTCAAGGAAGCCTCTGGCTTACGCTAACATGCACACACATGAACATGCTCACACACACACACACACACACACACACACACACACACACACACACACACCAGAATCAAACAAAAACATGCAGCACCGATTGAATTTCTTGTCTTGTGGTTCTGGGAGACAGAAGGCTTTCTGGGCTCCATGGTCAGCCACCCTCACCTGGGAAGTTCCAGCACACCAGAGACCCTGTCTCAAAATGCAACATAGATGGAGCATGGGGACTGACATTGGAAGTATCCTTGACCTGCGCGCACATGTGCACACACATCCAATTCACAACTCCATGACTGCATGAATGATGCACTTGTCTGACAAGGCCCTTATCCACGGGCCCTGGAGTGAGGGATCTGAGAGAGAAAAGGCCTAGGCATTCAGGCAGAGAGACAGAGTCCTCAGGGTGCAAGAATGGCCCCTGACGTTCTAAGCCTTGGGCTTCTGGCCGTAAAGGGCACAGAGGCAGCAAGGCCCACGCTGCCCCGCGTCGATGACAGGTGGGTGGGTGGCCAGGCCTGGACAAAGAACAGGACTCACAACTACCCGCCGGGCTGGCGGCTGCCGCTGCGCAGCGGTAGGACTAGGTGCTCTGGCTTGGGGAAGATCGCGACCACATCGGGGACACACGGGCGCGGAGGGTGGCGGGCAGAGACCGGCTCTGGGCGGGTGTGAGCTCAGGAGGACCTGGGTGGAGTACGGGAGAGAAGCAGGTGCTCCCTTGCGCCCTCTCGTGGCCGTGGGGAAAGCACTGAGGCTGTGCCGGCCCAGGCGCAGCAGGAATCGAGGGGCACCAGGGGGTAATCAAGGATTAAGAAAGGATCTGTGAAGTCTTGTTGAATAGTTGGGCGTGAATAGAGGAGGGCTTCCGAGGTCCCAACCCTATTGAAGAGGTTTTGGTGGGTTATAAGCCGCAGCCCTTATCCACAGGCCCGGGGTTTGGCCATACCTTTCCTTTGTGGAGACAGCACCGTTCAGCTTGGCCCGGCAGTTTGGAGTCAGTTTTCTTCAGGGATGTGGCCCATGGTAGGATACCGATGACCCCACATCCATGCACATATTGAAAGCGGCAACTGTACTCAGTGGGTTGAGAAGAAGCAGGAGGAAGAGGAAGAGACATGAAGTTGAGATGAAGATGTGTGTATGGGAGTCTTGGGATGAGCTGGGGGGCATGTGAGGGGTGGAAATCCTCCATCTCAACCAACCTCTCTCCCTCCCTCCCTCCCTCCCTCCCTCCCCCCTCTCTCTCTCTCTCTCTCTCTCTCTCTCTCTCTCTCTCTCTCTCTCTCTCTCTCTCTCTCTCTCCTGGTTGTCCTGGAACTCTGTAGACCAGGCTGGCCTTGAACTCATAGAGATTTGCCTTCCTCTGCTTCCCAAGAGCTGGAATCAAAGGTGTGCACACCACACACACCTGCAGCAAGTGCTCTAAACCACTGAATCGTCTCTCCATTTTATTTTGAGACAGGATCATACTGAATAGCCCAAGCTGGTTTTGAACTCACTCCGTAGTCCAAAGAGACCTTTAACTTACTATCCTCCTGCCTCAATCTCCCGAGTAGATGAGATTTGTTTTGTTTTTAACCACTGAAATGTATATTCTCTTTGTTTGTGGGGTGTTTTTGTTTGTCGTGTGTGTGTGTGTGTGTGTGTGTGTGTGTGTGTGTGTGTGTGACCAGGGATCAAGCCTAGGTGACTGACGCATGTTAGGCAAGTGCTGTACCACTAAGCCACGCCTGCCACTCTACTAACATTTTTCCCTGCACTTCCCGTGGTTCTGCAGAAGACAGTGTGGACCCCACTGCTGCCAGGTTTTCCCAGGGCTCCCTAAAACCAGCAGTCACAAGCAAACGCTAGCTAGCTGTGATGCGCACGGAAACCGTAGTTAGGTGGGAGTGCAGCTCAACGGAGGAGAACACACTGAGCAGGTCTTAGTTCTGGTGCTGCTGTCAGCACTGGTGGGCGTGGGCTCACCCCCGCACTGCAGCATCCCTCGGCATCGTCCCTTCTTGGACCATCCTCGTGTCTTAGTTTGGGTCCATCTCACTCCTCAGAGGCTCCTGTTGGTGCAGGGACTGAAGTGAGGCCACACTCGTGTGTCTTACTCACTCTGAGCCTCCGAGTCCTCCTCTGTGTAACTCAAGGGAGGCAGGTCATAACCTAAGGAGTCTGGGATTCTTCTGTGGGAAGATTCGTGAAAAGCGGCCAGCATGGAGCCTGGCACACCCTGAGGCCCGATACCGGATGCCGTCTACTGGGTTTCTAGCACGATGACAGCCTTTACTGTGCCCTCAGCCCAGTTTGGCAGCTGGGGCTCGCTAAGCATCTCTTAACTGCCTGTCACCATTGGAGGTATCTGACGCGAAGCAGCACAGTTAGTCCTAACAGGGTTTTAGCGACTTTAGGAGGTGGCTGCTCTCATCATTCTCCTTCTGCAGATGAGGAGAGGGAGGCACAGAGCTCCAGTTAGTGAACGATGCAGACAGTGAGTGAAGGAAGACTGGGCTCCATTCCACCCTGAGGTGGAAAATCAGAAAAAATGAAGCGTGAGAAAAGTAGGATAATTGTGGTGGCACACCTTTAACCCCAGACCTTGAAAGCAGAGGCAGGTGGATCTCTGTGAGTTCAAGGCCAGCCTGGTCTACAGAGCGAGATCCAGGACAGTCAGGACTACACAGAGAAACCCTGTCTAAAAAGAAATGTGGGAGAACAGCCTATTTGTGGCAGTGGGAAGTTTTTTTTGTCTGTTTGTCTCTGAGACGGGTCTAAGGTAGTCCACGTAGCTGAGGATGACACTGAACTGATGCTCACCACTGAGGCCTGGGATCCACTCCTACTTTACACAGCATGGTTCTCAACCTGTGGGTTGAGACCCCTCTGGGGGTCAAGCAACCATTTCACAAGGTTCCCCTAAAACCATCGGAAAACACAGATATTTATGACTCATAACAGTTATGAAGTAGCAATGAAATAATTGTATGGTTGGGGGTCACCATGACATGAAGAACTGCATTAAAGGGTCACAGCATCAGGAAGGTTGAGACAGTGTTGGGATCGCACTCAGGGCTATGCAGACTAAGCATGGACTCTACCACTCAGTATTCTCCAGCCAAACACAGACATTCAGACGTGTGTGTGTGTGTGTGTGTGTGTGTGTGTGTGTGTGAGAGAGAGAGAGAGAGAGAGAGAGAGAGAGAGAGAGAGAGAGAGAACACAATATCAGGTATCCTTTCCTTGGCTCTATCCACCTTGTCTTGTTGAGACATGGTCTCTTGCTGGCTGGGAACTCGCCTCATAAGCTACCTGGTCAGAAGGCCTCAGGGCTCTGCCTGTCTCTGCCTCCCCAGTGCTGGATTTCAAGCTTTCACTACCAAGCCTGGGTTTTTTTTTTTTGTTCTTTTTTTTTTTTTTTTTTTTTTTTTTCTTTTAGTGCCTGTCCTGGATCTCGCTCTGGAGACCAGGCTGGCCTTGAACTCACAGAGATCTACCTGGCTCTGCCTCCTGAGTGCTGGGATTAAAGGTATGCGCCACCACTGTTCAGCAAGCCTGGGGTCTTTAATGTGGGTTCTAGGGATCAAACCGAAGACCTTGTGCCGACAGGGCACGCGCTCTGCTGCCTGAGCCCGTCCCTCAGCCCCCACCAGCCGTGAACATTCTTAAACCTCAGTGGCTCAAACCAGGGAATACATGAGTTGTATGACACTGAAATCACAAGTTTCCTCCCACACCTGTGGAGATGGAGCAGCAGGTAGAGATGTTTCCTGCACAAGCCTGGAGTTGGAGTTCTGTTCTCAGACTCCATTAAGTTAAGGCGGAAGGAGAGAATGGATTCCAAAAAGTTGTCCTTTGACCTCCACATGTACACCATGACTTCTGCCCCTTCCCTACAACATGCACTGTGCCCATGTGCACATACATAATAAAGACAGACAGACAGAGTGACTGACTGAAGAAAGAAAGAGAGAGACAGAGAAAGATGGGGGAGGGAGGGAGGGAGGGAGGGAGGGAGAGAGAGAGAGAGAGAGAGAGAGAGAGAGGGGAGGGAGAGGAGGGAGGGAGAGAGATGAGAGAGAGAGGAGAGAGAGAGAGAGAGAGGAGAGAGGGAGGGAGAGAGAGAGAGGGAGGGAGGGAGAGAGAGAGAGAGAGAGAGAGAGAGAGAGAGAGAGAGAGAGAGAGAGAGAGAGAATTTTCTTCCAGTCAAGTATAGTGGTCCCCATCTGAAATCCCAGTTACCAAAGAGTCTAAGACAGGAGGATTGCTTCAGCCAAGGATTTAGAGACCAGCCTAGGTACACAGTGAGAACCCATCTTAAACATAAACAACACGGGGTTCACTGAGAGATGTCTTAGGGGTTAAGAGCACGTGTTGTTCTCACAGAGGACGTCTTCTTCATCAGATGACACAACTATCTCCAGAGCCAAAGAGTCTGATGCCCCCTTATGGCCTCCTTGGGCACTGCACTCATATGTACCCACACCCACCACACATAAATAATTAAAAATTAAGGGCACCTATCGAGAACCCTCCCCCCAAAAAATTAAGGGCCTACCAGTGGTAGCGCACGCCTTTACTCCCAGCACTCGAGAGGCAGAGGCAGGTAGATCTCTGTGAGTTCGAAGCCAGCCTGGACCACAGAGTAAGTTCCAGGAAAGGCACCAAAGTTACACAGAGAAACTCTGTCTCGAAAAATAAAAAATAAAAAAATATTACAAACCAGTTTCCCTTATAAGCATATATGCAATTTTTTTTAAATAAAATACTTGCAAACCACTGGTGGTGGTGGTATTTGCCTTTAATCCCAGCACTCGGGAGGCAGAGGCAGATCTCTGAGTTCAAGGCCAGACTGGCCTACAGAGCAAGTTCTAGGACAGCCAGGACCCTGTCTCAAAAGTCAAAACAAAGAAACAAAATGCTTGCAAGCAAAATCCAATAACATCCACCATGATCAAGTAGGCTTCATCCCACAGATACAGGGGTGGTTTAACATATGTAAATCGGTAAATATAATCCACCACATAAACAAACTTAAAGACAAAACTACACAATCATCTAATTAGATGCAGAAAAGGCTGTTGACAAAATCCAACATCCCTTCAGGGTAACAAGTCCTGGAGAGACATACCTCAACATACTAAAGGCAATTTACAGAAAGCCCACGGCAAACACCAACCTAAACAGAGAGAAACTCAAAGCAATTCCACGATTCAGGAGCCAAACATCTTATAGAGGACTAATATCTAAATTATATAGAGAACTGAAAAAACTGGACAGCAAGAAAACAAACAACCCAATTTAAAAAATGGTGTATAGATCTAAACAGAGAATTCTCAAAAGATGAAACACAGAGGTAGGAGGATCTCTGTGAGTTCGAGGCCAGCCTTGTCTACAAAGCGAGTTCCAGGATAGGTTCCAAAGCTACACAGAGAAACCCTGTCTCCAAAAAACCACACACAAAAAAATATGAAACACAAATGGCTGAGAAACACTTAAAGAAATGTTCAACATCCTTAGTCATCATGGGAATGTGATTTAAACTACTTTGAAATTTCATCTTATACTAGTTGGAATGGCCAAGATCAATAAAACAACTCATGCTGGTGAGGATGTGGAGTAAGGGGAACACTCATCCATTGCTGGTGGAATTATAAACTTGTACATCCACTGTGGAAATCAGTGTGGCAGTTCCTCAGGAAGCTGGGAATCAATCTACCACAAGATCCAGCTACACCACTCTTGAGCATATACCCAAAGGACTCTACATACCAATGCAGAGACAATTGCTCAGTCATGTTCATTGCTGCTCAATTCGTAATAGCCAGATATTGGAAACAACCTAGATGTCCATTAACAGATTAATGGATAAAGAAAATGTGGTACAATTACATAATGGTTTATTATTTAGATGTGTTTTTTTTTAAAAAAAAAAAATCAAGATTTTTCAGGCTAATAGATAGAGCTAGAAAACATTGTAAGTGAGGTAACCTAGACCCAAAAGACAAATATTATGTGTTTTCTTATATGTGGATGCTAGCTGTTAAGCCTTTGATAGGCATGCTAGAATCCATATAACCACAGAGGTTATGTACAGAGTAAAGGACTAGAGTGGGGATCTCCCTAGGGAAGAGAAATAGAACATATAGTTATGGAGAGACAGGAGCGAGACCAGGGCAGCAGGATTAAATTGGGAGGGAAGAGGAAGCTAAGGGAGTGAACACAGGAAGGAAAAACGTACACAAAGGGCCATTTGTGGGAGAAACCTACTACTGTAGAAGCTTCTGAAAATATATACATATATGAACAAATGTAGTCAGACTTTCCTTTGGGCCTCCAGCTCTCAAAAAAAGACACAGAGATTGGGGGTGGGCACGCTTAATAGATCGGGAGGAGAGAGGGGATCTTGGGAGTTCGGGCAGCTGGCTAAGTGAGTAGAAAGCAAACTACACAGAGAACTGTCTCAAAAAAAAAAAAAAAAAAAAAAAAAGACACAGAGACTTATTATTAATTATGAAAGCTTGACCCTAGCTTAGGCTTGTTCCCAACTAGCTCTTATAACTTAACTGAACCTGTTTCTATTAATCTATGTTCTGTCACGTGGCTCGGTTTCCTCTCCCTCCTCTGTATCGTAGGTCTGACTTCTTCAGTATCTTGCTGGTGTCTCTTAGCAAGCCTGAATTCTTCCCGAGTTCCTCTCTCTCCCTGGAAACCCTGCCTAGTCTCTCCTGCCTAGCTATTGGCCATTATGCTCTTTGTTAAACCAATCAGAAGGTGCCTTAGGCAGAGACACATCTTTCAGTGTACTAAAAAGATTATCCCACAACAAACAAAATCTAAATGGAGTCACCAAATAATGGGGCAAGCAATGTCCCAGCTAGACATCTTTCACCACCAAGTGAAATCTCCAGGGCCAGAAATAGGTTATATCTAATTGAGTCATTGACCAAAGGGGTCCCATGGAAACCCCAAACAATCAGGCTATTGCCAAGGCTCTTGGTTGCTGTCCACAAACTGAGAAGACCTTATTGCTGAAGACCACACCTTCACATCTCATTGAACACAGAGAAGTTGAGCTGGTACCAACTAGATCCTTTACCCCTTGTGACAGGTGTTCATGGCAGTGGAAGGCACTCTTCGTGCTACCAGAGGAGGAAGGTGAACACCCGTCCAACTCAAACCCCTTGACCTACAATGATGATCTGCCTGCAGGACACGCTGGTGCAACAGGGGCGCAAAAGCTGTGGGGGTGACCAACTGTGAGGACATGGTCAAAAGAATGACCCATGCTGAACAATGCCTTGGGGAACTGTAGGAGAGATGCAGTGGATAGCTGCCCTATGACCTTGAAGCACATGCCCCTGGGGCGTGGCCTCTAGGCTACCCTTCAGACCTGAGATGCACGTAGGCAGTCTCCTTTCGCTCCCTCGTGGGACTTGGATGCGGGACTGACTCAGACGGCCAGAACAGTGGAGACTGTGCCCCAGCACTACAGAGCCTGCGGCAATTCTGTTCTGCACAGGGAGTTTGTCTCCCCTAATGAATTCCTCTGCCCTTTAAGTAGACTCCATAGATTTCTCGATTTAGAGGGCTCCAGGAGAAAGGGCAGAGGGCCTCTTACCCCAAGTGCACTTTGTTCCTTATACTCTTCTTGCATGTCAGAACACAGCTATAGAATCCGGTCTGGTGAAAGGACACGCGGAGTGCTGTCCTCGGTGCATCCTGACTCTGGATACGGCCTTCCGCCTGGCTTTGTGCTTTCCCAGACAGAATTAAAATGTAATCATCTAATGTGTTTAGCCGAAAAAATTTCAAGCCAGGATAACATCACACTGCATCCACGCTGTGGCTAGCATCCATGCTGTGGCTAGCGTCCACGCTGTGGCTAGCGTCCATGCTGTGGTTCCATTCACTGCTCTTACCCAGCATTACAGCGAGAAAGAGCAGGAAGCAGAGCAGAAATGTACAAGGACTGTCGTTTTGATGGGGAGTAGAGTGGTTTCAAAGTCCCACGTAAGGCAGGCACAGAGGAAACGGCTGTAGCTCTTCATAGAAAGAGGTTAGCACTGTTGAAGAGCCCCTCCTGTCTACACCGGGACAACAGGTAGACCTTTAGGGAAAGGCCTTATCAACGGAAAGCTTCAACTTCTGAAAACTCAAATTCTTTTGGAAAGAGAGAGTCCATACTGCCACTCACTGTGTGGTTTGAATAAGAATGGTCCGAATAGGCTCATATATTTGAAGGATTAAAGGACTGGGAGGTGTGGCCTTGTTGGAGGAAGTATGTCACTGGCGGTGGACTTCGAGCTTTCAAAAACCCATGTCAGGCCTCGTCGCTCTGTCTGCCTGCAGATCAGGATGTAGCTCTCAACTCCTTCTCCAGCACCATGCGCCTGCCATGCCCTCTGCCATGATGATAATGGACTAACCCTCTGAAACTGTAAGCCAGCCTCCGGTGAAATGTTTTCTTCTGTAAGCATGTCCATGGCCATGGTGTCTCCTCACATTCATAGAACAGTAACTAAGGCGCATGGGTTCCCTGTCCCCAAACGGCCACACAGGGAAGCGTTCCTTCAGAGTCAGCCTGGAGGGCGCACAGAGGCCAAAGCAACTGTGGTCATCATGGTCTAGCCACGGTGTAGGGACAGGGGACATAGAAAGCTGGCACTGGAACTTGGCAGCATTATCAACATGCTGCTGGTTTAGTGGTTATGCAAAATACAGTAGTTAGTGGGTCACAGAGGCTTGACCAAGGTCACAGAAAGCTACCGAGGGCAGGAACTGTGTGGCACAATCTGGTTCCCTGCAAGGAAGCTTTGAGAGGCCACTGCGTAAAGCTGGGAAGGTGACGCTTCAGTTGCAGTGGAGACTCCAGAATATGGAGACGGCAGGACTGTGGGACGTCAGCCAAGGAAGGCCCTAAGTGTGGAGCAGGGCTAGCCCATGGAAGAGGGTGCGTGATAGATGTCGCAGAGCTGAAGAGGCAGGGCTACCCAAGCCCTTCGGAGTCCAGATGCTGCAGGATTTGGGTTTGATTCACTCTGAGCCAGTCTTTGCTTGTTACCTTTCCATTCCTCCCTTTTGGAAGGGCAATGTTCACGCTGTGCTAACGTGCATCCTACGTACTGACTTGATTTTACAGGGGCTCTGTCTTAGTTTCTGTCGCTGTGATAAAACACCCCGTCAAAAACAGCTTGAGAGAGAAAAGGTTTATTGTGGCCCACAGTTCCACTCCATCATGGTCAGGAAGATAGGACAGCAGGAATGTGCTGGCCGTCACAGTGCACTGGCAGTCTGGCAGCAGAAAGCGTGGAACTAGGCTATCCAATCTCAAGTCTGCTTTCAGTGGCATGCTTCCTTCAGCCAGGTCCCACCACCTTTCCAAACAGCACCTCCAGCTGGGGACCAAGTGTTCACACACATGTGCCTATGGCTGACATTTCACATTCAAACCACAAGAGGCTCACAGGAGAGACTGGCTTCAGTCCTAGAAGACCCTTTGGACTTTTTAAAGAGTTGGAACTTTGAAGGTTTAAGGGCCTTTTAGAGATGGACTAAATAAGTTTTGCAATATGAGATGAAGGAGACTTAGGGGCCAAGGGTGGAGTTGTCACTACTTAGTGTGCTGTGATTTGGTGTCACATTGAGAAAAGATGGAGTTGTGCCGGTCTCCCTTGTCGGCTTGACTGGATTTAGAATTACTGTTGCAGGTAACAAAGCTGGAAGGGTGGATCTAACTGAACTCTTTTTGTTTGTTTGTTTGTTTGTTGTTTTGTTTTTCGAGACAGGGTTTTTCTCTGTGTAGTTTTGGTGCCTGTCCTGGAACTCACTCTGTAGACCAGGCTGGCCTTGAACTCACAGAGATCTGCCTGGCTTTGCCTCCCAGCGCTGGGACTAAAGGCGTGCGCCACCACGGCCCGGCTCTACCTGAACTCTTTGACATCAGATATGAACTACAGGATTTTGAGTTTGCCCTGCTGAGTTTTGGTCTTTTGGGTCCAGTGTTTCCTCTCTATGTCCCTTTCCTCCCTTTTGGGTGGTAATGTATATTTTGTGCCATTGTATGCTGGAAGTTTGTAATCTGCTTTTTGAATTTACAGAGGGTTTGGTGTAGGAGTTAAGAGATTGCCTTCAGTCTCAGAAGAAACTTTGGATTTTTAAACTGTACTGAGATTGTGAAAGACTATAGGGACTTTTGAACTGGACTGAATGCATTTGTTTATGATATGGCCACCTATAGGGGCCAGGGAATGGGATGCAGCAGTTTGAATGAGGATGACCCCCATAGTTTCATGTTTTAATATTTGGTCCCCTCACTGCCAGGCATGATGGCTCACATCGTTAATCCCAGCACTCGGGAGGCACAGGCAGGCGGATGTCTGAGGTTGATGTTTGTTCTACAAAGCAAGTTCCAACACACAGCCAGGGCTGTTACAGAGAGAAACCTTATCTCAAAACACAAAACAACAATAGCAAAAAAAAAAAAAAAAAAAAAAAAAAGGTCTCCAATTGGGGAACTGTTTGGAAAGGATCGGGGCTAGGGTCAGGGTGTGTCCTTCTTGAAGAAGGTGTGTCACTGGGGGCTTTGAGGTTTCAAAGACTCAGACTGTCCCCAGACAGTCCCTCCCTTTGTCCCTCTCTCCGTCTCTGACTTGTGCTTGTGGATGAAGATGTGAGTCCTTAGCTGTTCCTGCCACTATGTCCTCATTTTCCTATCTTGGACTCTAACCCTCTAAAACTGTAAGCTCAAATTAAATGTTTTATAAGTTGTCTTGGTCATGGTGTCTTTTCTGTTTATTTTTTAGAGACAAGGTTTCTCTGTGTCCTAGAACTAGCTCTATAGACCAGGCTGCCTCTGCCTCACAAGTGCTGGGATTACAGGCGTGTCCCACCGTCCGGCCTGTGTGGTGGTTTCTTGCTCCTCATTCCTTCTTTGTATGTTAGTTGGTATTTCATAATAGGGATTTTTCTATCTTTTACATTTTTATTTTTTTAAAGTGTGTGTGTAGGTCAGATATCACTTGCATGTGTAGGTCAATATCATTGCTGTTGGTCAGATATCACTTGCATGTGTAGGTCAGATATCACTTGCATGTGTAGGTCAGATATCACTTGCATGTGTAGGTCAGATATCACTTGCATGTGTAGGTCGGATAACATGTTGCAGGAGCGACGTTCTCTCTCCCACCACGTGGGTCCCAGGGATGGATCCTGGGCAGTAACGCTTGCCAACAAGCACCATCACCCACTGAGCAATTGTACCTGCCCCTATCTTTATGTTTTTACAGAGGACAGACTTGATGTTTGGTTCTGCGTCCCTCTCCAGCCTGGTCTCCCAGACTGTTTCAGGCATGCCTCCTGAGCTATAAAATTGGGAAGATGCCCAGCTCTGCCCTGTTCCTTGGGCAATACCATGACCCTCTTTTCTGAGCACTTTCTCTCTTTTTTTTTTTTTTTTCCTTTTTTTTTTTTTATAGATGATTGTGAGCCACCATGTGGGTGCTGGGAATTGAACTCAGGACCTCTGGAAGAACACTGGCTGCTCTTAACCTCTGAGCCATCTCTCCAGCCCCTGAGCACTTTCTTATCAGTCCAGGAGAGAGTGGATTGAGGCTCAGCACTCTTCAGTTTGGGCCCCACATTTGACCTTCTCTAGATTCCATGCCAAACTCATGCAAGGCTATGCCCAACCAAAGGTCACTGGCCCAACCAAGGCAATGGCCTGCTCAATGGGGGTGGCCAACAAGATGGGGGGGACAGCATCCATGCTCACTGTCCCGGCCATGGCAGACTGTTTGCTGGCTGGGTGGGGCTCCCTAGTCCAAGCTCCCCTTCCACTCTGCCCTTCTGCAAGTCCTGCTGAGGCTGGGAGCCATGCCAGCTCTCCCAGGGAGCTGCAAAGACTAGTAATTCAATAAAGCTCCGCTAGGCTCCCCTAGCAATGAGAACTGCAATCCTCAGAAGTCACAGAACCCTGGGGCCAGTCCCAGCCCCAGCAGAGTGGCCAGTTCTGAACTAGAATGAAATCTCACCTGTCCTGTCTCCAGGTACATCTGTGACTTTTGTTCTTGAACCTGAGTCCACCTGATGGCAGGTGAGGTCTACCTGGCCCATCTATTCATACAGGTTTGCCAAACTCAAGCTCTTGTGCTGGGTCGAGCTTTCTCTCTTCTCTCTCTCTCTCTCTCTCTCTCTCTCTCTCTCTCTCTCTCTCTCTCTCTCTCTCTCTGTGTGTGTGTGTGTGTGTGTGTGTGTGTGTGTGTGAAGAGGCAGGAAAATGAATGGCAAGGTGTGCCCACAATAAACTCAAGAGCTATATGGAGATAAACCCATGAAAGGCGAGTAGGAGACATGGTTTGCAGGTAGACTGTCAGCCTAGAATCCACCAGTGACAGTGGTTTATTGGAAAGTATTTGTTTACACTGTGTGAAGATGTGTCACTGTGATTTGTTTAATAAACAGCTGAACGGCCAATAGCTGGGCAGGAGAATAGGTGGGACTTCCATGGAGGGAGAAACTCGGGAAGAATTGAGTGTGCAGAGACGTCAGCAAGGCACTGAAGTTGGACGTACAGTACAGAGACGAGGTAACTGAGCCACGTGACAGAATGTAGATTAATAGAAGCAGGTTAATTTAAGTTATAAGAGCTAGTTTGAAAAAGCCCAAGCTAAGGCCAAGCTTTCATAACTAATAAGTTGTCTCTGTGTTGTTTGTTGTGAGCTGGCGGCCCACAGGAAAGTCTGACTACAGAGGCTCAACCTTGGGCACTTAACCAGCATGCACAAGAACATGGTTTGATTCCCAGCACAGGAGGAGGAGGAACTCTGACAAGGCTCAACCTTAGAGCACCTAAAGAAAGAGAAACTCAATTTCTTTAGCCTAGCGGTGGTGGCGCACGCCTTTAATCCCAGCACTCGGGAGGCAGAAGCAGGCAGATCTCTGTGAGTTCGAGGCCATCCTGGTCTACAGAGCGAGTTCCAGGACAGCTAGAACTGTTACACAGGGGCGGGGGAGAAAGGAGAAGAGGAGGAGAGTAGAGGCATGCACTGGTCGTTCACCATCTATGATTCTGCACAGTAGGTGCTCGACTGATAAATCGACTGTTTAAATATGCTCCACAGTGTCTTCTTACACAGCTTTGCTAGCAAAGCGCTCTGTAGCTCTCTGTGCAGCTTCGGAGCCTTTACACACCCTATATCTCCACCCATGTGTCAGTAGAGCCAGGACCGAGCCTGGTACCAGGCAGGGGCACTTAAAGACTGAAAGACTGAATGAAAGCACGGTTGCCTTTGTCTATTGTGTGGAGTGGAAGAAGCAGAGACACGCGGGACCCTCCCCATTCACTATGGCCCACTCCCTGGAATCAAAGCATCTCTTTGGGAGGGAAGCTGGGCTGGGGGTTGCCTTCGGCCCCCTCGCTGACTTCCCAAAGATCCTGCTTTTCTGGATGCCGGGCGCAGTCCTCCAAACCCCGTCATCTGACTCTGACTGCCAGCTCCCGCCCCGTCCACCCGTCCGATCACCCGTCCGCCCACCCGCGCAGCCCCGCAATGGTTCAGCCCGACGCCATTTAGACCAAGTGAGGTCGGACCACTGCGCGCACGGTGTGGGGGGGAGGCCGAGGCGCGGCGGAGGGATCCCTCGGAGCGTTCCGACGGCAGGCGCCCATTGGCCGCGAGTGCAGGCGGCCGCCGCTGATTGGTCCGCTCGGGACGCCGGCCCCGCCCAGGTACCGGAGGCCGAGGGAGAAGCCGGGCGGAGTTTCCAGAGGACCGAACCGGGCGCGCGGGGTGGCGGCGGCGCAGGTGAGTGTCCCCCGGCCGGGGGCGGCCTCCCGGGCGTGGAGCCGTGGCGGCGGGGTGGGGCTGGCCGCGTCGGGACCCCAAACACGGACCCCTCCCCGCTGGCCGGGGCCTCCGGGCCGCCCTGCCCTCTGCTCCCGGGACGCTCCCTGTTGGTGGTGGGTCCCGACCCCTCCCGGGCCCCTGCCCAGGAGCTGGCCGCGGGGGCACCGAGACCGCCCAGGTCCGGATAACGAGAACAACCGCAGCAATAGTTTGAATCCCCCCCTCGCTAGCCCGGACCCAGCGCTTCCTCGTCAGACGCTTATGGTGCACAGCACTGAATCAAAACAGCCTCCTGGGAGGGGCTGTTAACTTCTTGTAGAAGTGAGGCATCAGGGCCAGAGAGGTGGAGTGCCTCACTCCAGGTCACACAGCTAGTAAGTGGCGGGTGGGGATGAGGGACCCATGCCTTTGGGTCCAGAAACTAGTCGCAGAGATCGTCCCTGACCAACCCTGCACGCTTTGCACACCGCCGCCCCCATAGCCACTTCGGAGCCGCACCTGCTGGGTTTTGCTTCCTTCCCCGCGCCCACAGGTCACTAGACAGCTTCCAAGTTGCTCTCGTGTCCCTTCTCTTGAGCTGGAGAGGCAAGGCCCAAACACCGTGGGCCCTTTAATGGCATCCCCTCTCCGTCTACCCTGTCACTCTTTACTGCGGAGAGAAATGACTGGGAGTGTTAAGGCTGGGTGTCTCGGGAGCGGGGCTACCGGCGGCCAAGACAGGGCAAGCACCGGGCAAGCGGTGTGTTCACGCCCCTAGCCCCCGCCCCGGAAACACTGGAGAGATGAAACCTTCAGGATCCGGTTTTTCAAGAATGAATCAGAGGCCTCCCCGCCCTCCTCCCCAAAGCAGAACAGTGCTGGGGGTTAGGAGGGAGGGACGACAGAGGAGCAGGTGTGGTGTCCCCTAAGCCAGGCGTTATCTGAGCCCCGGGAACCCCCCTTCCCTACTTCCTGCTCCTCCCACTTAGCTTTTCTGTGACTGCGGGTTGCTAAGTTTTAGGCCCTTCTTGGGATGAGAGCGCTGGACTCCGGAAATCCATCCAACCCACTTCCCTTCAGCTCCTGCAGACAGCGGGGAGGCGCTCAAAGCTCTCTAGCAGTCCTGTTGGTGAGGCTTGGGCCACAGTCAGGGCTATAAGACATTCATTCTACAGTTCAGCCCTTGTGGAAGCCGAGGCCTCATGTGCCAGGCAGGTGCTCTGCCTCTGAGCTACACCCCCATCACCTACAAATACTAAGCAGCCCTGTGCCAGGCACCATATTTTGTTTGGAGGGGACTGTCCTCCAAATGCAGGACAGAATTCTCACTCTAGTGGGGAACAAGCAACAAGTTAACATGGGCAGCCATTGCAGATCCTGGGCATCACTGGGCAGGGGGATCACACACACCCCAGACAGAGCAAAGTAGCTGGGACAAAGGATGACGCTCGAGATGGATTCTATAGAAGTTTGGGGTGCCTGGTACACAGGACACATTTTTTTATTTTTTGAGTTTTCTCCTAGCCGGTGAGATCCCTTTGTAAGGTTGGAGGTAGATGAGTGATGCCACCCGGTTTGCATTTTAAAATAGTCGCAGGC
Organism: Peromyscus leucopus; assembly: GCF_004664715.2. Lineage (NCBI taxonomy): Eukaryota > Metazoa > Chordata > Mammalia > Rodentia > Cricetidae > Peromyscus > Peromyscus leucopus. Next base: position 74,511,030 of record NC_051067.1, read on the forward strand.
TCAGGGGACAGCTCAGAGAGTGCATGCTGGGAGTTCGATTCCCAGCACCCACACGGTGGTTCACAAATGTCTCTAACTGCAGTTCTTTCTGACCTCTTCGGGCACCAGGCACCCAAGTGGGGCACAGGTGGACATGCACACAAAATAAAAATAAAATAACTTAAGAAATAGAGACACAAAGATAAATAACAGCCGGGACGTTGGGAGATGAGCTCTGTTAGGGTAGCATACAGTTAAGTTCATAGGCCTGAGTCCTGTGGAGCAACTCCCATGGGCTGGGCAAGCCAGCTGCCTGGAGAAGTCAGGAATAGGCCTTGCCAGGCAGAGGAACTGGGTTGCTCCTGGGCCAGGGAAGGAAGATGTGACAGTAATACAGACTGGAGCAGTCTGGAGGTGTGGGTCCGTTTAGCCCTGCCGAGAATCCAGCTGGGAGGGTGAGGTCAGCAGTGCAGTGCCTTCCTAGCAGATGAAAGCCTCTAGCTTCTGTGTCCATGACTGCAAACAACACTTCCTGACGTGGTACACTAAAGTACCGAGCAGGTCACATGCAGCACAGTCTGTGGAGTCCCGTAAGTACCCCAGAGACGTGAACTCTGCCAGATTTTCAGATGAAGAAACTGGGACCTCATAAAGCTAAGCACTTGGCTTTGTCTGTGTCACTGGTGAGTGTCAAGGGTGGAACTTGACCAGGCCGCCATACTGTCTCAGTCTGTGGCACTGATTTACTCATTTTCCTCAATGGCTTGTGTCACTTACCAGAGGGCACACAAAAGTAGATAAAGCAGAGCCGTGAACATGTGAAGAGACAGATAGGAGGCTGGGGTGTGGGGTTCCAAGACAGGGAGGAAAGGCGGAGCATCAACACTTACACACCCCCAAGAGTGTTCTGAGAACTGTCCCAGGCACACACATGCACTTGCACACCCCCAATAGTGTTCTGAGAGCTGTCCCAGGCACACACATGTACTTACACACCCCATAGTGTTCTGAGAACTGTCTCAGGCACACACATGCACTTATACACCCCATAGTGTTCTGAGAACTGTCCCAGGCACACACATGCACTTACACACCCCCAATAGTGTTCTGAGAGCTGTCCCAGGCACACACATGTACTTACACCCCCCCCCCATAGTGTTCTGAGAACTGTCCCAGGCACACACATGCACTTACACACCCCCAATAGTGTTCTGAGAACTGTCCCAGGCACACACATGCACTTACACACACCATAGTGTTCTGAGAACTGTCCCAGGCACACACATGCACTTACACCCCTCCCATAGTGTTCTGAGAACTGTCCCAGGCACACACATGCACTTACACACCCCCCATAGTGTTCTGAGAGCTGTCCCAGGCACACACATGCACTTACACACACACCCCATAGTGTTCTGAGAGCTGTCCCAGGCACACACATGCACTTACACACACACCCCATAGTGTTATGAGAACTGTCCCAGGCACACACATGCACTTACACACCCCCAATAGTGTTCTGAGAGCTGTCCCAGGCACATATATGGTTTCCTTTGAGCTCAGAGTGGTTAAGACACTTGGCCTAAACTGGGCAGTGATGGTGCACGCCTTTAATCCCAGCATTCAGGAGTCAGGCAGGCACATCTTGGAGTTCAAGGCCAGCCTTGTCTACAGAGCAAGTTCTGGGACAGCCAGGGCTACACAGAGAAACCCTGCCTCAAAGGAAAAACAAAACAAGGAATGATGATCAAAAGAGTGTCCCAGGGAGGCCCCCGCCACCGCTGCTGCTCTCTGCTATTGAATGTGGTGACATAATTTTAGAGGATAGTTTATGTAATTCATTTCAGTTTACCTTTGTCAAATAGCCAGTGAGTGACTGTAGTCTACTAGCATACAGAACTGTGGGCAGCGAGATGAAGGAACCAGGAAAAGACTAGTGCCCAGAATATATAAAGAGTTCTCACAAATCAATAATAAAGAGGTCATCCAAGTAAAGCCAGCCAGCCAAGTGTGGAGAAGGCCTGTTATCCCGGGACACGGGAGGTAGAGGCAGGAAGATCTTCAGTTTGAGGCCATTCTGTACTGCACGAGGAGACTCTCCTCAGAAAAGCAAAGCAAAAGGAAACCATGCAAGGGCCATGCAGACTGTGGAGATGGCTCACTCGGTAAAGGGCTGAATTTGACAGTCAGAACCCACTTGAAAATGCTGGGCATGGTGGCTTGCCTTGTTACCCCAGCACTGGGGACATGAACAGGAAGACCTGTGGGGCTCATTGGCCGGCCGGCCTAATTGGAGAGCTCAGGCCCAGGAGACACCCTGTCTCAAAAAGACACAGTGGGGCTGGGGACATGGGATATAACTTAGTGGTAGAGCCTTTGCCTAGCATATCTGAGGCCCTGAGTTCAATTCCCAGTACAGAAGGGGTGGCGCACTGGGGAGATGGCTGAGCAGAATAAAGGTGCCACCAAGCCGTGACCTGAGTCTGATGCCCAGACCCACATGGTGGAAGCAAAGGACTGACTCCCACGGCCTCTGCACACTGGCAACACGCATGCACACAATAAACAGACGTGACTTTTTTTTCTCTTTGAGATGGGGTCTCATGTAGCTCTGGTTGGCCTAGAACTTATGTTGGCCAGCCTAGCCTCAAAGTAAATATTATTATTTTTATTTTATGTGTTTGAATATTTGCTTGCATGCATGTCTGCGCACACAGGGCAGAGGAGGGTGTCAGGTCCTCCTTGGAGCTGGAGCTGAAGTCAGTTGTCAGCTTCATGTGGGTTCTGGCATTCGATTGCTTTGTGGTTTTTTTTGTTTGTTTGTTTTGTTTTTTGTTTTTGGTTTTTCGAGACAGGGTTTCTCTGTGTAGTTTTGCACCTTTCCTGAAACTCACTCTGTAGCCCAGGCTGGCCTGGAACTCACAGAGATCCACTTGGCTCTACCTCCCGAGTGCTGGGATTAAAGGCGTGCGCCACCACCGCCCAGCCCCCCCCCTTTTTTTTTAAGTCAAGTGATGACACTTGAGGGCCAATACCCAAGGTTGACCTCTAACCTCCACGTGCCACACCTCTGTGGGCATGAATGAGCACGTGCCCACGGAGCATGGTAAGGGCTGGAGACATGGCTGTGCTTGCTGCTCTTCTGGAGGACCTGAGTTTGGTTCCCAGCACCCATGGGTGGCTTGCGACTGCTTGTAACTCCATACTGAAGGGATCGGTGCCTTTGTCCTCTGCAGGCTCCTAGCTCACACAGACTCCTTCCTATACACGTAATACAAAATACAGCCTTTTAGAAGGTGGGGTGGCTCCGTGGCTAAGGCGCTGCCCCCAAACCTGAAGAGCTGGCTTTGCCCTCCAGGACCCACACGGAGGAGGCAAAGTGACTCAGGCTGACACACACACTGAGTGTGCAGACAGACAGACAGACAGTAAATGGGAACGACACAGGTTAACCACAGGCCGCCCACTGAAAAGCCCATCAGGAGGCCACAAGTGTGTAGAAGGGGCTTGGCACCATTGACCGGCAAGTGCAAAAGCAGCCTGCAGCGAGAAGTCAGGTGGTGTCTCCCTGCCCAGCACCGCCTGGAACAGGTGAGGGCCATCGGTGGGGCTTGCGCTCTCCTGGGAGATGGCCTTCCTGCCTCAGCCACACAGGACACTCACCCATCAACGTGGCTTATCTGTGGCTGCTCAGTGCCGCCACTGTTCCACACACTGGGGGTGGCCATTGGTGACACACAGATCTCTCCCCTCAGCAGACAGAGGACAAAGACCTAAGATACCCTGCCAGCTGAAGGAGGTGAGGAGGGTAGAGAGAGGGGCAGTGCAGAGGCCTGAGGCAGCCCTGGCCTCACTGTGACCCATGGAGGAGGCCCCAGTGGCTGATGGGAAGGAGCTATAAAGTCAGGTGTGGGGCTGAAAAGTCGGGGGTGACAGTGGGATTCCTGGGAGAGCAGAGCAGAGAATGAAGTGACTTGAGGGTCATTGTGGCTGCTGTCTTGACAGGAAACTGCAGGGTAAAGGGCGCCTGAAAAGCAGAGGCAGCTGTAGTGTAGGTGGGTGGGGTGGGAACGGAGCATTGTGGGTCAGAAGAGGACTGCATGGCGGGTTGAGCAGGGAACCCTCTCAGGAAGATGTGGGGGAGTCTGCAGAGCACGAGAAGTCCCTAGGGCATGGGAAACTGAAGAAGATGGTCAGGAGTGGAAGGCAAGCCTGGGCCACTTGGTGTGACCCTGCCTCAAAATGATGAGGTGGGCTCAGCCAGGTGTGCTGATGTACACCTGTGTTCCCGCACTCAGGAGGGTCACAAGTCTGAGGCCAGCCTGGGCTACATGATCCCCGGTGAGGTGGGTAAAATGTCACTGTGGCTAGTTGTCAAGGCCAAGGAGCTTCCTCAAGGGATTACAAATCAGACACCCTTGAGGGAGCATGTGGCGTTTTTTTTTTTTTTGCTTTGGACATGTGACTTGAAAATGAAGTCGGGCTGGGTGTGGTTCAGTAATTGTTTACCTGTGTGCAGAGGCCTGGTTCCATCCCAGCGCCACCAGAAAGAAGGCTCTGCCTCCTTCTCCCTCCCCCACTCCCTCCAGCCACACTTAAAGATGTGCTGAGTGTGAACTACTTTACCTCGGGGCCTTTGTACTGTTCCCATCTACCTAGGACATTCTTACCACAGATGTTTGTGTGGGAGGTCAGGGAGGGGTGTTCTAAAGATGGGACCAGGACTTCTCGCATGCCAAGCTTCTTTCACTGCTTTCTTTCGCTCTCTGCTCCAGCACTACACGGTTCTCAGTGGACGGTCAGCTCCAGCTGGCTTGTTGTACCTCTTGTAAATAATCAGAACGATAGCTTTCTTCCAGAGGCACAGGGCACAGTGCGGGGGGGGGGGGGGGGGGGCAGCTCAGCAGGCAGCCGTGGGTAGGGGTTCAACCCATTGGCCACTTAATACCCACTGTGTCTGCAGCATAGTAAACAACCTGCAACTGGGTGTGGTGTTCCTAGTCAGGGGTCTGGTTTATAAAATAGAAGAGGCCCAAGCATGGTGGCAGACACTGCTTGTAGGCTGAGGCAGGAGGATCACTGGACCAGGAACTCAAGACTAAGCTGGATAATAAGGCAAGACCCTGACTCAAAATAAAATAAAGCTGGGTAGTAGTGGTACATGTATGTCTTTGATCCCAGCACTGAGAAGGGCAGAGGCAGGTGGATCTCTGTGAGTTTGAGGCCAGTCTGGTCTATGAGGTGAGTTCCAGGACAGCCAGAACTGTTACACAGAACCCTGTCTTGAAAAAACCAAAAGAAAAAAGAGAAGCAAAACAATCAAATCAAAAACAAGTGCATGAATATAGTACTATAGTACTACCCCAAATAGTTTGTTTGCAAGAGGGAGGGAGAAAGGAGGAAAGGGGGAGGGGCTGGAGAGATGGATAGCTGCCGCTTGAGTGTGAAGACTGGAGTTCTGATCCCGGGACCAGTATTGCTGCGGCTTGATGGCGGCCAGACTAGCCAAAGAAAAAAGGAATAGGTGGGAAGTGATAGAGAATACCACGTGGCATCCTTTGACCTGAGCACAGGGACACACACATACTAAAAAATAAACATGGTGGCCCACACTTCTTTTGGCAGGGGTGGGGTAGAGAGACAGAATTTCTCTATACAGATGTGGTTGGAACTCTAGATCAGGCTGGCCCTGAAGTCACATAGATCCACCTGCCTCTGCCTTCTGAGTACTCACACATGTGCGTGTATGTACAATATGTTCTTAAAAGGATGAAAACAGGTACAGGGCCACTTTTATGCTCAGCAGATAGAGGTGTTTGCTACTAAATCTGACCTGACCTGACCCAACACAGGCACATATGTGCCCTGACACCTATGTGAAGGTCAGAGGACAACCTCGGTCCTCAATTTTCACCTTGGTGGAGGCAGAGTCCACATACCAGACTAGCTGGCCCATAAACTTCTCAACCCTCTGTCTCCACCTCTCCTGTAAGAATGCTGGGATTATCACATCTGTTGCTATGTGGGTTCTGGGGATTTGAACTTAGGTCTTCATACTTACACTGAGCTTTACTCGCTAAACTCCCTGGTCCTTGCTTTTCAGACAGCAGTCACCTTGTACTCCAGCCTGGCCTCAAGCTCACGACAGTCCCACCTCAGTCTGAATCCATTGCTGTACCCCTGTGCCTTTCTGGTGCTTATGCTCTTGCTGCACATCCATTGCACCTTGTCAGAATCCATACCTGCTGTCTCAGTCAGTGTTCTGCTGCTGTGAGGAGACACCGTGACCAAGGCAACTTACCAGAGCAAGCACTATTTAAGGGTTGCTTACAGTTTCAGAGGGCAAGTCCATGGGCATCGTGGCAGAGAGCATGGCAGGCTGGCAGGCAGGCAGGCATGGTGCCGGAGCATATTCTGTTCAGAGGCAGAGAGAAAGAGACTGGGCCTGGCATGGGTGTTTGACACCTCAAAGTCTACCCTCTAAACACATTGCTCCACAAGGTCACACCTAATCCTTCTCAAAACAGTCCTGTCAGCCAAGGACCAAACATTCAAATGTGTGAGCTTATGGGAGCCTTCTCATTCAGACCACCACACTTGCTGTCACTAAAGACCCACCCAGCCTGGTGACGTTACCATCACGTCAGCCGTTGCTGGTCCTGCTGTCCAGGAGCTATATTGCTCGGGAGAATTTTGCTGCAGTAATTATGTTTCTGTGGGGATGTGTCACATGTTACTTCCTCTTAGAACTCATTGGCAGAGCTAGTCATCAGCCTGCCCTGTCCTCAGGGTTTGTCTCCTCTGCGGTGTGCTTTATTACTGATTTAGTGTTTCTTCCGTGTGCATATGCATGTGTGTAGGCACATAAGGAACAGTTACACCTGAGGGTCAGCTGACGACCTGCATCTCCTACCATGTGGGTCCAGGGGACCAAACTGCGGCCCAATGCCAACTGCTTTTGCCCACCACGCCATCTTGCCAGTCTCCCTCCCACCTTGGTGTTTGAGACAGGCTCTCACCTGGGACTCACCAAGGAGGTTAGGCTGGTTTGAACACTGAGGATCCTCTCTCCAGCTCTGGGATTGCAAGTGCATGTTACCATACCTGAGTTTTATGTAAATTCTGGGGATCAAACTCCATTGCTTAGAAGCACTTTGCTGACTGAGTCGTCTCCCCAGCCAAAGATGGAGAAGTTTTTTTGCACATAGCATTAATGATCGCAGCTGATAGAAAAATGAAAGGAAGCTGAATGTGGTGGTGTCCATCTGTCTTCCAGCACTTGAGAAGCTGGAGCAGGAGGTTGTGAGTTCTAGGCCAGCCTGGACTATAGAGTGAGACCCTGTCTCAGAGAAATGAAAAACCAAGGGAGGTACCAGCACTGTGTCCTCCCTTCACTTATCTGTTTAAGTGGGCATGGCTAGAGCAGGAGGCATTAAGGAGCTCTCAAGGAATGAGGATTGGATGAGGTCACAGCAGGTTACTGCTGTGGGGTGAAGCTTGGGTCTGGTGCTGGGATGAGACCTGGGGCTTTATTAGCCTGTGATCCTCCACTGAGCTGCACCCCAGCATCTGGGTTCTACGTAGGGTCAGCCCTTGACCTTCCCATTTATGGTGGATGCCCAGCTCGAGTCCACTGCAGATGGAGCACACTCGGGCCAGGCAGACGTGCTGGCCTAGGCCTGTAATCCCAGGCACTCTGGAGGCTGGGCAGGAAGATTGCAGGTTCAAGGATCACCTGAGCAACTAAGAGATAAGTGTCTCAAAATAAAAAGAAGCAGTCTAGGCATGTAGCGTGGGTACACAGGTATGCGGCCAAAATCTAACCCCAGTATGGAGGGAGGAAGGAGAATTGGTGGATTCGGGGAGAGCCTTGCACCTGTACTGACCATGGGCAGGGTTTTTTGTTATTACCCCTTAAATAATGCAGTGGATCAAGCGTTTCCATAGGTTTGGGTCTGTAGAGCTGATTCTGGTGCACGGGAGGGGAGACACAACACCGGTGTGACAGGGTTCTGGAGGTGCCCGGAGCCCTGTGCCTGGGAGCCCAGAGTCACGTCATCAGGGCTGGTTTAAAGCCCAGTGGGGGAGCACCAGCCTGCACCAGGCCCCTGGGTTAAGGATGCCTGCTCTGCAAAACAGGACAGTGTTGGTTGGTGTTGGTGTCCTGTGGTGGCACCCAAGGCTGTTACTCAGAGCATGAAGCCCAACTCTCTTTCTGCAGGTCTCCTGGCCGAGTCCCCACTTCCGGCTGCTCATGCCACTGGGACTGGGGCGGCGGAAAAAGGCACCACCTCTGGTGGAAAATGAAGAGGCGGAGCCAGGCCGGAGCGGACTGGGAGTCGGGGAACCCGGGCCCCTGGGTGGAAGTGGAGCAGGGGAATCCCAGATGGGCTTGCCCCCACCTCCTGCTGCCCTCCGCCCTCGCCTTGTATTCCACACCCAGCTGGCCCACGGTAGCCCCACGGGCCGCATCGAGGGCTTCACCAATGTCAAGGAGCTGTATGGCAAGATCGCTGAGGCCTTCCGACTACCAGCTGCTGAGGTACCAGTGGGGCCAGGGTCCCCTGAGAGCAAGCCACAGGCCCGGACTTGCATTCTTGTGAGCCGGGGCTCAGGTGCTCATGTTCCCCGCTGGCAGGCAGCCCCTGAATCTAGGAGGTCTGGCTGCAGCAGGATCCTGAGTTCCTATCTGGCCTTGAGAGACTTGTACGCCAGTAGGTATATGGGGATGGTTTTCCCATCAGGCCTTGAGAGGCTCGTAACCTAGTAGGTTGTGGGGGGCAGGTGGTGCAGGTGCTGATTTCCCATCATGTCTGGAGTAGCCTGGTAGGTTGTGGGGGATTGATGGCCACAGGTGGGAGCTGGATTTCTAGGAGGCACTAGGAGGCCTGTGCCCTAGAGCACTATGGGAGTTGGAGGTCGGGAGCAGCTCATACTTCTCCATGAGGCACTGGAGGCATGACCCCAAGACAGAAGCAGAGAAGCCACAGTGAGGGTAACCGTGGGGCTGAGCATCGAGTGCAGGCAGGTGGGAGGCTGGGTGGGGATCTAGACTCCTTCATTGATTCCTCAGCATTTATTGAGTGCTCACTGTGTACCAGGCTAGTACTGAGTTCTTACCAGGATAGAGATCCTACCCATAACATTTGATGTACTAGTGGACCTTGCCCTGGCTCTGGGTATCACCAAGCCCTGGGATAGGTATCTTTTCCGAACTCCCCTCCTCTCCCAAGTGTTAGGAAAGGGGACCCCTGGGAGGAGGGGATGAGCATCTCGCCCCACCTCTGCAGGTGATGTTCTGCACCCTCAACACCCATAAAGTGGATATGGACAAGCTCCTAGGGGGCCAGATCGGACTGGAGGACTTCATCTTTGCCCACGTCAAGGGGCAGCGCAAAGAGGTGGAAGTGTTCAAGTCTGAGGAGGCGCTGGGGCTCACCATCACCGACAATGGGGCCGGCTATGCCTTCATTAAGGTGCCCGGGTGGGTGGCACACCCTTAGTCAGTGGTCAGGGTCTGTCATGGGACCTAAAGTGGAACTTCCAGGGCTGATGCCTGCCCCTCCACAGCGCATCAAGGAAGGCAGTGTGATAGACCACATCCAGCTCATCAGTGTGGGTGACATGATTGAAGCCATCAACGGGCAGAGCCTGCTGGGCTGTCGGCACTATGAAGTTGCCAGGCTCCTCAAGGAGCTGCCCCGAGGCCGCACCTTCACCCTCAAACTCACAGAGCCTCGGAAAGCCTTTGGTGAGCAGTTCTTGGACCACCCACTGGGATGACCTTGAACTCTTAAAAATGTGGTTTGCAGTACTGGGAAACACCAGCAGGTGGCACCCAAGCCTGCCATACAAAGTGGAGACAGCCCCACCCTACCCTAGATTTGGGTGCTGGCTGGCAGCCTGGCCTGAAGGAAGTTGCCCCCACACCTAACTTCCAGGAGCTATTAGCCCAGCCAAGTGCCCCCAACCCTGGCCAGCCCCCTCAGCCTGGAGAAGTGAGGCTTGGCTGCCCTGTGCAGCTCCCATGTCCTGCCCCCGTTTCTACCTGGCTTCACTAACTCTGAGGAATTGGCCTGAGGCGCCCCTGGTGTGGGTAGATAGGACTGATCTGGGACCCAGCAGTTGTACCCACCCCTTCCCAGCTCTTGCCCCTTCAAGTAGAAGTAGAAGCTGCCCTTGATTCTCTTCTCTCGCTTCTTTTATGCTTGACCCCGCTGCCCTCTCCATTCATGCCAAGTCCTGTCCTGGAATCTGGCAGAACTCGGACATGGTGAGAGGGGCTGTGTAAGCCTAGCTGCCCTGTGCTCTACTGACTGCTGAAATTCCCGTAGATATGATCAGCCAGCGTTCAGCGGGTGGCCACCTTGGCTCGGGCCCACAACTGGGCACTGGCCGAGGGACCCTCAGGCTGCGATCCCGGGGCCCTGCCACAGTGGAGGATCTGGTAAGTGGGCCACCTTTGGCCAGTGACAGCGTTCTCATTACCTGAAGGTCTCTGGACACCTGCTTAGGTCTCCTCCTCCCAGCTTTGGGACCTTCCGTAGACAAGTGAGACTTGGTCTTCCTGCCTGTAAAATAGAAGTCTTAGTACCCCTTATCAGAGGGGACATTAGTAACACAGACAAAAACCACAGCCCGGCATGGGATCTCAGGCAACTTAAACCACAAGAGCTTGTCACCAAAAAGAAAATGTTTGGAAGCCGGCCCAGTGTGGGCATGGCACCTGTAATCCTAGAGACCTGGGAAGCCGAGCCAGGAGGGTTTAGTGTTCAAAGCCAGTTTGAGCAATGTAGAAAATGTCTCAAAATAAGAATAATATCTGAATGTTGGGACTGGGAAGATGGCTTAGCAGTTTAGAGCACATGTTGCTCTTGCAGAGGACCCAGGTTCAGTTCCCAGCACCCAGAGTAGGTGGCTCACAACCACCCATTAACTCCAGCTCCAGGGCATCCAGTGTCCTCTTCTGACCTCCATGGGCACACACATAGTACACATACATGCATGCAGGCAAAACACTCCTGCACATACAGTCAATAAACGGAAAACACAGCTGGGGTGCAGCTCGTTGGCAGAGCTGTTGCCTGGCCTGCATGGGGCTGGGTGCTGTGCCCAGCACTGTAGACGTCCGCTGTGCCTCACAGCGGTTCTGTTGACCCTGCTGTACAGCTGTCTTGTCCCCTCCTCCACAGCCATCGGCCTTTGAGGAAAAGGCCATTGAGAAAGTGGATGACTTGCTAGAGAGCTACATGGGGATCAGAGACACAGAACTCGGTGAGTGGGGGCCCCGATGCCTGGGAGGTGGGAACAGGCTTCCAGGGCTCACCCAGGCTGAGGTGAAGTGGAACCTTTCGTCCCTCATACCGTCTGTGTCTCCATCTTTCTCCTCCCTGACAGCTGCCACCATGGTGGAGCTGGGAAAAGACAAGAGGAACCCAGATGAACTGGCAGAGGCTCTGGATGAACGACTTGGTGACTTTGCATTCCCAGACGAATTCGTTTTTGATGTCTGGGGAGCCATCGGGGATGCCAAGGTTGGCCGCTACTAAGACTGGAAATGACCCGGACCTTGAGATAACGTGGGCGTGGCCTGGCTGGGGTCTCCAGAAGGGGTGCCACAGCCACGACCTGAGCATCCAGCTTAGGCACGTAACGCAGCACCCTGGGGATGGCATGGGGTATAAGTGGCCCTGACCCACTCTGTCACCACGGTGCCCAGCCTGGTGAGGGTCCCCGGCCAACCCCTGCCGGGTCCCCACCTACCTCAGTAGAGTAAGCGCATGGGGAGGGACCAGCACTGGGCAGCCACCTCTGTCCCTGACACTTTCCACCGTCGGCTGGCAAACTGCCCCTCTGTCTCCCTGGACCTCAGTTCTGTTTGGGGTCATGACTTCCCTACTTTACTTTTTTGCTTTGTTTTTTTCAAGACAAAATCTCACTACGTAGCCCTGGCTGTCCTGGAACTCACTATGTAGATCAGGCTAACCTCCAGCTCACAGAGATCTGCCTGCATCTATATTACCAGTGCTGGGATTAAAGGTGTGCACCACCACGCCTAACTCTCCCTACTTTCTTGACACCAGAAATGTAGAAAGGGGGCACAGCCCCCCTAGTAAAGGCAATAAAACCGTCCCTTTTGGCATCTCCCACCTGAGAGGAGTCCTCGAAGTTGGGTTCTGTTACCTTCCATTGAGTGGACACTGCTATGAACCCTGGTCCTTCGGCATCTCCCTTAGCCAATGCCAGAGGAGGGGTGAGCAAGGCGGTGGCCCTGTACCCTCACTCTGGATGTAGAGACTCCTCTGGGAGCTGTTTGGCTTTGGGATAGGAGGGGTGGCCAGGGAAAGAATGCAGCAGCTGAAATCTATCTCCTGGATCCAAATTGAATTAGGAGTTGGCCGGCCCACTGCCCCCTCCCCCTGGCTCTAGGCCATCTAGCTTCCAGGCAGTGGTGGAGATTCTGGCTTACTTGAGGTTCAGACCTGGTTCCCCACTCACCAAGGCCTCACATGCCCCTCTCGTACAAGGAGGCAGCAGTCAGCGCCTCTGTGTAGTACCTATTGCGGTACCCTGGTTGAGGCTGGTTGTACTTTGGGCACAGGCATCCATGGCACAATGCTTCACAGGGATATAAACCTGCCAAGCTTGTTTTGACAGTCCATTTCATCCTAGGATTTAGGGAGATCAAGGAAAGGGTGGGGTGGGACCCTGGCCAGACCTGGAGAGAACGGAGGCAGTTAGAGCAAGAGAAACCAGGCCAGAGGTCCCTCTCCAGCGCCCAGGAGAATGTTTGGGGGTGAGCACAGCGGAGACTCTCACTGCAGGAAGGCTGAGCAGGCCTGGTCCCTGATTCCAGGCAGGAGATGAGTGCTCTGGACACCAGACATTTATGTGCACGAGCCCTATGGACAGCCGATGTCGGGATGACTTGCGATCCCTGATCACTGAGGTCGTTTTTCAGTACTTACGGTGGAACCCATGGCCTCATACGTGCTAGGAATGCACTCTATCACTGGGTTATGCCTCAAGTCCTCCTTTGGGGTCCTGCAGGTCTGATGGGAGCCCCTGGGAATGTGTGGCTTTGTTGAGTGGAACTAGGAGTAGTGGGTGGTTGGTAACCACGCTGAACCAGGGTTGTGACCATTATGGGTAAACATTGGGTCCTCTGAGTTTCAGGGAGCTGTGGGGTATCCTATGTACATGGGTCTCAGGTGTATCCTTATTTGGGGGTCAGGGTAAACAGCTAGGTCTTAAAAAGTGTCTAGAGACGTGATTATGTGGCTCAGGTGGGACAAGGTCTGGGTGCCCATGGGCATTGGTTTGGGGGAATATCTCCAGGAAGTGTGCTCCAGGACTGCAACAGACTTACAATGCCAAGTGAGATTTACACCCTATGCTAAGGTGTGAGCGAGCATCAGTTTCAAGGGGTCTGTATTTGGGAACATTAAAGGAGTGGATATTAAAGTCAGCATTGGTGGGAGCTATCCAGTGTTTACTTGCCATCATGGCTGACCTGACAGTGACTGCATGTTCCCCTTCTCAAGACGTGAAGTGAGGCTGTAGCTGTGGGTGCAGGATGTGGCTCAGGTGCCCTAAGAACTGCCTACTCCACCTTAAGACAGGGTGCAGATGCTAGCCTGGCTCCTCAGAGCTGATCAGCCCTCTCTCTTTCTCCTAGGATGACTCCCTGTTGCCCTGGTCTGGGTTGCTCACCTCCGCCCCCACTGTGACATCCACAAAGGCTTAAGGGCAGGCAACATTGCCAGGTCCCGTCACACAGCCAGCTCCAAAATCCTCAAGCCTAACGTGGACAGCACCCCACCCCCATGAGAGTGCATAGACCTCCCAGCCTGCCCCAGGCGATGCTCACATTTTCCAGTGTTTAGATTTTATCCACTTTATTAATGAGGCAGGCAAGAGGCCCGGGTGAGGGTGTGGGGGTTTGCTTCTGCCCTGATGAGAGGAGGGGGTCACAGACACCAGACCAATTCAGAGAACCTCAGTCCCTGGCAGGAAGAAGCTGAGCCCAAGTGGCCCTGACCGTTGCCAGCAGCAGAGGTTTCTCCCACTCAAGGCTCCCAGCCCTAGCGGGCAGACATGCATAGGGTGGAGCAGCCCCTGGAGGCCAGTGGGGTGCGGGTGGAGGCGGCACAGAGCCGAGGAGCCGCCCCAGGAAGAGGGAGCGGCCTGCCGGGAGCCAGGGAGCAGCTGGCGCGGGCAGCAGGATCCTAGTTCCGGGCCATGGGGACCCTGCATCCTGAGCAGCACTGGGTAAGAAGTTGGGACTTGAGGGTCCACAGGCAGGGAAAAGGAAAGCATTGAAAGATGGGCTATGGCCATCCTGGGCTCACTGTGTTCATGGCTCTCAGCCCAAGGCTGTCTGTCTATCCCTTAGGTCTGCTTTAGCCCTCTCAACTAGAAAACGAAGAACGAGCCAGAGGCTGGTTCACATAGGAGTATGGGGTGGGCATCTGAATGAGGCAATGACATACTGCTGAGATTGCCATGGAGACAGGTGTAACTGGCAACATTCATGGGACTCTGGGGAGAGAGGTGGGTCCTTGGAGTCCAAGAGCACCGAAGAGATCAGAGATGGGTCCATGGAAGCAGGGGTCTGAGGACAGACCATGGAGGCAAGAGGATGCACTACAGGGATAGCAACCTTGGGGCACAGAAATTAGTCTTTAAGTACGGAGATGGCTTGTTCGGGGAGATGAAACTGGAGACCAACAGTGGTCTCTGGAGGCAGGGACATTGGAAAAGATGGGCTATAGTAATGGAGCTGTTGGGACATGGGACATCAAGGGTAGGATTAAAAGGTGACCAACAGCTGGTTATGGTGGTGTGAACCTTTAATCCCAGGACACAGGAGGCATAGGTAGGGGGAATCTCTTTAAGTTTAACGCCAGCATAGTCTACACAGCCAGTTCTGGGGCCAGCCAAGGAGACTTACAAAAAAAGGAAGGGGTGGCAGACACGGTGAGGGTTGGAGTTGGGATCAAAAGTGGATCAGGATCTATTCCATGGGGCCATGGACCAGGAATCTGATGTGCTAGGAGGTGGGGGGTGGAGATGAGGACCTCTGCCACGTCTGTCGATGTCGGGGCAGAGTGAGGTCAGGCACAAGGGATGGAGCTGTGAAAGGTGAAGTGGGATCTGAAATGGAGCGGCTAGGGTCCTGTGGAGGTGCCCTGGGCACAGAGGCCACATTGTTACATGGATCCTGGTGATAGGTGGTGGGACACTAGCCTCACTGCACCCTCCTCTTATCTACTTAGCCCTCTTGGCCACTGATATGAGCCCCTGCGGGCTTAACGCGAGCCTAGTGGACGAGGCAACGTGTGCAACACCCAGGGTCCCCAACACGTCTGCGGTGCTACCAGTAGGCGATTCCGGCACATCACCAGCGCTGCCTATCTTCTCCATGACCCTGGGTGCAGTGTCCAACGTGCTGGCGCTGGCGCTGCTGGCACAAGCTGCAGGTCGTCTGCGGCGGCGCCACTCAGCTGCCACCTTTTTATTGTTCGTTGCCAGCCTGCTGGCCATCGACCTGGCAGGCCATGTGATCCCGGGCGCGCTGGTGCTTCGCCTGTATGCTGCGGGACGTTCACCTGCTGGCGGGGCCTGTCATTTCTTGGGAGGCTGCATGGTCTTCTTCGGCCTGTGCCCACTTTTGCTTGGCTGCGGCATGGCCGTGGAGCGCTGCGTGGGTGTCACACAGCCGCTGCTCCACGCGGCGCGCGTGTCGGTGGCCCACGCACGCCTGGCACTGGCCACGCTGGCCGCCATGGCTTTGGCTGTGGCGCTGCTGCCGCTAGCACATGTGGGTCGCTACGAGCTACAGTACCCTGGCACCTGGTGTTTCATTAGCCTTGGGCCTCCTGGAGGTTGGCGCCAGGCATTGCTCGCCGGCCTCTTCGCCGGCCTCGGCCTGGCCGCGCTCCTCGCGGCACTTGTGTGCAATACACTCAGCGGCCTGGCGCTCCTGCGAGCCCGCTGGAGGCGTCGCCGCTCTCGACGTCTCCGCGAGACCACGGGTCCCGATGATCGCCGGCGCTGGGGGTCCCGTGGACCCCGCTTGGCCTCCACCTCGTCTGCCTCTTCCATCGCTTCAGCCTCCGCCACCCTCCGCAGCTCCCGGGGCGGCAGCTCGGCGCGCAGGGTTCGCGCACACGACGTGGAGATGGTGGGCCAGCTCGTGGGCATCATGGTGGTGTCGTGCATCTGCTGGAGCCCTCTGCTGGTGAGGGGCGCAACCGCTCCTCAAGCCACACTCCTTCCTGCCCCCTCCTGGGCTCCGCCCCCTTAAGACCCTGCCAGCACAAAAAGCCAACCGTTTGTCTTTTCCCTCTGCTATCTATCCCTGGCTCTACCTTCGCCCTCTTGTATCTCTGTAACTTACTCCCACCCACTCAAGCCTGTCCAGTTCGCCCTTCCACTTCATTCCTTCCTTCCTAGCCTTCTTCCTCCCCAGCTTTTTGACCTTTCTTCTGTCCTGTGTGCTGGTATAATGGGGCTTCTCTAGCCAGACTCCGCACTCACTGACGATCTTTGCCTAGTCGCTCTCCTTCCCACACAGTATTTGCCCTGCAGAGCCCACCCCGGTATCCTAACCTTACACCCCACCCCTCCTCTCACACGGGCGCCACTGCTCACACCTGCTTTTCTCGCAGGTGTTGGTGGTGTTGGCCGTCGGGGGCTGGAATTCTAGCTCCCTGCAGCGGCCGCTCTTTCTGGCTGTGCGCCTCGCGTCGTGGAACCAGATCCTGGACCCATGGGTGTACATCCTGCTGCGCCAGGCCGTGCTGCGCCAACTGCTTCGCCTCCTACCCCTGAGGGCTGGTGCTAAGGATGGCCCAACGGAGCTGGGCCTAACCAAGAGTGCCTGGGAAGCCAGTTCACTGCGTAGCTCCAGGCACAGTGGCTTCAGCCACCTCTGAACGTGCCCAGAAAGCTAAGCCAAACCACTGCGCAGGGCTCAAGGGTATAGAGAGCCTCAAACACAGCGTGCCATGGGCGCTGCGTCCTGTGGGGCGGCAGCACACACTGACAGCACATTGGTGCAAGAGGCTCCACCCAGACGAGTACAATTCTAACGCTGGCCACGCGATGGCGCAGACACACAGGACGTTCCAAATATCAGAGGTGGGATGGGTCCCCAGGTCAGCAGCTCCAATAGCATGCGCACAATGCTGAGTCCTTAGTGCTGAGATTGGAGCTGCCCGTAAAGGCAGTAACGTTTTGGATTCACTTTCCGTCTCTGCTGCCGCCACAATAGACTCTTGCAACCATTCTGCTCATTTTGGTCCCTAACTATCCTAACAGTCTCCACACCCTGTACCCACTACAGCCTTACAGCCCCAACGCTCTGCAACACAGCCCTGAGCCCTGTCCTCGCTTCCCACTAATGCATGTTCCCAGCTTGACCTTTCAAATGAGCCTCATCCCAGTTCTGTCCCTGAGTCGGCCTGCCTCCGTCACCTGCTCCAGGCACACCCTACCCCAGACTGCACACAGAGGCTGAAAATGCATGTATTGGGTAAACCCCAAAGGCCTTTTTAAAAACCAAGAACTCTTGGGCAAGGCAGGGGCTTGGGGCTAGTAGCCTCCTGCCACAAAGTCGAAATCCCGGAAGGCCGCCTGCTCGGCAGCTGTGAGGGGCCGGGCATCCCGGGGTGGGCTCAGCGTGGGCGACTCCCCAGTGAACTCCTCATCGAAGTTGCTGACATCTGTGCGCCCCGAAAGTGTAGGCACGAAGGGTGGGGGCAGGCGACGAGCCAGCAGGACGTCCCAGCCCAGAGTCTGTGGAGAGGGAGACAGAGTCATGATGGAGGCTGAGGGGAGTCTGGAGACCAGCAAGAAACAGACAGGGTGCAGAGGAACTGAAGCTCAGACCAGCCAGGGAGTCTGGGGTAGCTCAGGATAGCCCTGGAATGCCATGGGCATGGAGAAGCAGAGGGAGTGAGGGGTGGGGGTAATGAGGGGTGCAGACAAAAGGAGCTAACATCTGAGAGGAATCATGGCAGATGGGGAGCGGGGAGGGGCAACAAAACTCTTGAGATGGAGCAACTAGATTTGGGGTGGGGATGAACTGAAACATCCAGGTCCTTGGGGTGACTGACAGGGTGGGGAGGGAGTCTGCTCACCCTGAAAAAAGGCTGTTTTTTCACATCTTCTGCGTCTCGCTCAGTGGATCCCAACCTCCTCTCTGGGTTCCTCCGCAGCAGCTGTGGGACGACGCACATGTCAATGTGTGTCCGATTCCCGTCCCTCAAGACCCTTTCCTGCCCACCTTGTACTTGGTGGTGGGGAGGTGGGGGTGTGCTTACCCTTCTCATGATGCCAATGGCCTCTGCCGACAGGAAGCGGGGATAACGAACCTCATCATTGACAATGCTGTCAAAGACCTCCTCCTCGTCGTCCCCGGGAAACGGAGACTAGAGGGCAGAGAGCCAGGTTGAATAAGATCCCACTTTTAGCCAATCGAGGTCACCCGACGCTAACAAAGGGCCCTCCCCTGGGGGTGCACGCTTGCACCAGAGCTGGCTTACAGGGGGTAAGTGTCCCATTTCAGTTACAGAAACAGACCGCAGAGGCGAAGCTGACACAGAGGGGCAGATTCCCCTCCCAGGCCGGGACACACGCGCCTTCTACAGAAACAAAAGGCAGCCTGGGCCTCACCTCGCCAACCAGCATCTCATAGAGCAACACGCCCAGGCCCCACCAGTCCACCGCTCTAGTGTAGGACGTGTCTGTCAGAACCTCCGGCGCCAGGAACTCTGGGGTTCCACAGAAGGTGCTGGTCCGGTCTCCATAGCCCATCCCTGGGTGGAGTGGAGCACAAAGCCATGTGAGCCACTAGTGGTCGGTCGGGGGAGTAGAGCGCGAGACGAGACGGCCCTACCCCCATCAGTATGGGAGTGACCCGGGTGGGGAGGCGACTACACTTGGGAAACTACCCTGAAGCTGTTAGGGTGAGAAGGTGCCTGCAGACAAAGCCCATAGAGAAGAAAATGTCACCTGACCACCTACATACAGCCTCACCAGAAGGTAGCCCACCCCCTAGTCCTCTTATCCCAGGATTGCAGCCCCTCACCCTCCTTGCAGAGGCCAAAGTCTGCGATCTTGACGTAGCCCTCAGTATCCAGGAGCAAATTGTCCAACTTCAGGTCCCTGGGGAATGGGCGTGTCAGGGGATGTAAAGAGGGATGATTGGCAGTGGGGGCTGGGGCTCCACACAGAGCTTAGCATGTCCAGTCTGGGCTGAGCATGCGCTCATGTACACACCTGTAGACAATCTTGTGTTCATGGAGGAACTGCAGCCCCAGCACCACACAGGCCGAATAGAAGCTGCAGAGACGTACAACATCACACAAGCCTGGCTCCACAGAGCCAGGATCCCTAACCCCTGGGGTCCCAAAGCTCTGTCAGGCCTCAGGATGGAGGGGCGGGAGGCAGGGTGGAGGGGCGGGGGCCGGGGTGAAGGGGCGGAGCAGGGTGGAGGGGCGGGGGCCGGGGTGAAGGGGCGGGGCAGGGTGGAGGGCGAGGCCTCCAGGGACCGGTAGGAGAGAGGCGGGTGCTGGAGGAAGGACTCACACAGCCCGAGGCTCTGAGAACACATCACTGTGGATGTGCAGCATCAGGTCTCCACCCGCTGAGTACTCCATCACAAAGCACACGTGCTCTGGGGTCTGGAAACAGCCGAAAAGGTTCACCAGGAAGGGATGTCCTGCCCTGGTCACGGCCGCCAAAATCCGCTTCTCACACATCAAGCTGGGCAGGAGGCAGAAGTCAGAGGGCCCAGCTGCTCCCTGACCTATGCCCATGCCCTCTGGGGCTCGCTCAGCAGGTCTCCGTGGAAGGCCTGCATTGTTGTGCAGCTTTGGGCAACTGCATTGCTCGCTCTCAGTCTGGGCAGCCTGGGTTGCTACACATCCAGCATCTACGCATTGTCTTGGGAAGCAGGTGAGGGCCCAGGCTCAGGCCGATCAGAGCGGTCCAAGTCCATGGGTTAGACTGGGTTAGGACTGAACCGGATCTGATCTTTGGTGTGGAAAGGCTTCTCTGTCTCTGTGAGAGAACTGCAAGCTCAGCCCACAGAGGAGCACACAACCAGAAACATCCCCAAGCACCTGGGCACAGCAACGCCATGAGGCAGGGACAACGCTTCTCTCCAGATCAGTAAATAAATTTCATTTCAACTTTGAATCAGGTTCCTGGTTATTACAAAGGTGACTGGGAAGTCTAGGGACAGCTTGACGCCTCTAAAGGGATGGAGGACTGTGAAGAATACTTTAAATAAACCTTCTTCCTCAATCCACCAATCCTACAAGGAAGGCATTTCCATGGGTATTTGATGGATAGATGAGGAGGCTAATTTCTGAAGGGAGGCCAGCTTTTCCCAGCATCCAGAAGCACAGCTGGCAGAGCCATGATTTTAACGTGGGACCCTGACCCCTGACTTGAGGTGGACCCACATCCCTACATTTGAGTCCTGAACCTCCTGCCTGCCTGCTGTATGACCTCTGACTGTCAGACCATGGGCAGAACGGAGGACAGTAACAGTGCTCACTCTGAAGGAGAGAAGGGGCACAAACGAGTCGCAGTAACTACTTCCTAAGTCATTGCTCTTGGGTAAGAGGGTTGTAAGTTCTAGTCACCTGAGTCTCTCTCACTGAAATGCTCAACAGTGACTACTCTTGGTCTGTTTCCCAGAAATCCTCAAGGGCCAGGACAGGGCCTCACCTCTCCACCTCGTCTCGGGCTACAATGTCCCCTTTCTTCAAGGCTTTGATGGCAAAGAGCTCCCCACTGGAGCGGAATTCGGACAGCAGCACCTGGCACACAGTGGGCACAAGGGCCTTAGTGGACAGCCTGGGCCCTTGAAGGAAGAGCGCCAAGCCCCAGGCCCTTCCCCTGCCTCACCTTCCCAAAATGACCCCGACCCAGCACTGCCAGGAACTTGAAGTCCTCAAGCTTCAGGGGTGACTTCCTCAGGGGGCTGAGGAGAAAGGGGGCTGGTGAGCTCAGAGAGCAGGCAGGAGTACAGGGGGGTTGGGAGGGGCATCACCTGCACAGGCCAGGGCCTGGGGTCTCCGGGGTCTCTGAAGGCAGCTCTGGAGAGGTGGTGGATTCATGGGTTGGAGAACTCTGTGGTGCAGAGGTCACAGTAGCCACAAGTCAGAGCTATCCCCAAGAACCAACAGAGCCCCGAGTTACCCCCTCCCCTCCCTGTGCCCGGCCCACGCCTACCCAGGACCTTTTCCTTCTCAAATCACTTTGCCTTCGCATTCACACAATTTTTTGGCAGGACTGGGGATGAACCTGGGCCCTCACACATGCTACCCCTGGTACTCTTCATTCTCTTTGAGCAGGCCCTCACCAAATTGCCCAAGCTACCCTTGGACTTGTGACCCTTCTGCCTCGGCCTGCAGGGTAACTTCGACCCCAGGCATGCATCAACAGGCCCAGGTCTCCCTCCTTCTGTGACCCTGGGCAGGATCGGCTGACTCCTTACTGAAGAACAGAGCTCCTCAGAACACCCTGTCCATCTCTGCTCCGTCTTCCTTCCAGTATACTTCATATTCAAATACCTTTTTTCTGATTATTTTGTTTTCTGGTTTCAGCCTGGACAGACTGATAGACTGATTGATTTATACTGCTGGGCATGGGACCTTGGACCTCACACCTGCTAGGTGAATGCTCGCCTACAGAGCTTCATCCCAGCCTAACCACGCCACATGAGCACATAACTGAAGAGGATCAGGCCTGGGGCAGCCTTCACGATGGCTCAGATAAGGGAGGGTGCTTACTATACCAAGTCTGGTGACCTGAGGTAGCTCCCAGCACCCACACGGTGAAAGGCGAGAACCAACTCCTGCACATTGTCCTCTGACCTCCACACTTGTGAGGTGTAACATATGTGCACCCCCAAAAAAACAACAGCATACAAACACATACACTGAGAGAGAGAGAGCCAGGCGCTGGGGGTGCAGTTTGTGGTACAACGCTGGCCTAGCCATGCGGGAGCCCAGGTTCCATCCTCCGCCTCCTTTCCAAATGGAAAAAGGGGACAAGTAGGTGCTACGGCCAGGCACAGAGGTGCACAGTCTCAGCACCCAGGGGCTGAGCGGCTAGGCACAGTGGTGCACAGTCTCAGCACCCAGGAGGCCGAGCAGCCAGGCACAGAGGTGCACAGTCTCAGCACCCAGGAGGCCGAGCGGCCAGGCACAGTGGTGCACAGTCTCAGCACCCAGGCACAGTGGTGCACAGTCTCAGCACCCAGGCACAGTGGTGCACAGTCTCAGCACCCAGGCACAGTGGTGCACAGTCTCAGCACCCAGGGGCCGAGTGGTGCACAGGCACAGTGGTGCACAGTCTCAGCACCCAGGCACAGAGGTTCACAGTCTCAGCACCCAGGAGGCTGAGATGCTTGCTGCCAAGCCTGACAACGTGAGTTTGAGTCTTGGGACCCACATGTGGAAGAAGAGAACTGAATCCTGCAAGTTGTCCTCTGACCTCCATGAGTGCACACACATTCACACAAAATAAATAGAAAGATGGAAACTTTAAAAAGAAGCCAGGTGTGGTGGAACACACTTTTAACCCCAGCACTCAGGAGAGAGAAGGCAATCTCTGTGAGTTCAAAGCCAGTTTGGTCTACAGAGTGAGATCCAGGACAGTCAGGGCTACACAGAGAAACCCAAAACAAATAAATGAATAAATAAATGAATATAAGAGGAAAATAGATAAATACTGAATACTGATGGGCCAGCCTATGGATTCATAGTCTACCAGAGCTAGAAATGGTTGGAGGGAATATGAAATAAAATGGTGAGTGGCAGTATTAGAAGGTGTGGCCTTGTTGGAGGAAGTGTGTCAGTGTGGGGGTGGGCTTTGAAGAATCTTTTGTTCAAGCATACCACTTTCTGTTGCCTGCAAGATATAGGACTCTCAACTACTTCTCCAGCATCATGTCCCCTGCAAGCCACCATGTCCCACCATGATGATCATGGACTGAACCTCTGAACCCTGAGTTGCCCCAATGAAATGTTTTCCTTTATAAGAGTTGCCATGGCCATGGTGTCTCTTCACAGCAATAGAAACCCTAACAAAGACAAGGGAAAAAAGAACAGGAGTATCTGGTAACCCACACAAGTTCTATCTGTGACATTCCCACTATGTGATCCAGAGTAAAGCCCGGAGCCTGGCTGTAACCACTCACCCACACAGCATTCAACAGGCTCACCACAGAGCTACAGGAGTCATGACAACTGCACCACCACTTCTTTTGGTGACCCCCACCAAGAGAGCAACAGTTTGTCTTTGACATAAAGACGCACTCAACCAGAGGGAAACCATGCTGGGTACTAGAAACCCAGCCAACTGCCCAGAGCTAATGAAGTCATGGATCTTGGAGGAGAACCTACAACTGCCCATTTACTAAACCAGCAGAATCCCTAACTACACTCTAAACATTTGTCCTTAGACCCACAGATGAGTGCAGTCCTCACCTCTCATCAATGAAACTTCTCTTTGCTACAGATGGAGACCACTACAGAAAACCACAACCAATCAGAATCCAGAGCTGTGGGGCCCAGTCCCAGTAGACACATCTACAAAACTCTCCTGCACCTAAGGCTCAGGGACTCTGGAAGAGGAGGTGGAACAACTCTAAGAGCCAGAGGATGGGGAGTTTGCTATGGGACTGTCTCCTAGAGGTGTCAGAAGCTACACCTGTAAAGTCTCCACAGCATGACTGCCCAGCTGTGAGCTGAACAAGGACAGTAACAACGAGACATGCCAAAGTGGATGGGGAAAAGCCCAGGAGGCCTCAACGCTATTCAAAGAACTACAGGCATCTAAGGGATGCTTAGAGTAAAAGAATGAGTCTTCCCCAGGGAAAAGTATAATAACTGGTTATCCAATAGTAAATGCTCAGCCCTGAAATCATATAAATATGTGACCTTATAAAGGCTGAACAGGTTGTATTTAGGAACATATAAATGTTTGCACATACATATACACATGCAACAGCAATTAATGAAAAAAGAGGCCATGAATTTGAAAGAGAGCAAGGAGGGGTCTACAGGAGGACTTGGAGGGAGAAAAAGGAAGAGGGAACTGGTATAATTATATTATAATCTCAAAAAGAAAAGAAAAATGCCCCCCCAACACACACACACAAAAATCTGCCCCATAGTTGAGGATGACCTGAGTTCTCGACGCCCCGGAGCAGGAATCACAGGCAGGCGGCACCTCTTCTGCCCTTTGCTCACTAGCTCACGGTTTGTGTTTCTTTTTTCTTTTTCAGTCTGGGGATGGAACCCAGAGCTGCAAGCACACTGTTCAAGAGCTCTGCTAGAGAATCTCTAGCCCCCAAGCTCACATCCCCCTAGCTTTGGTTTCTGAGACAGGGTCTGGGTGTGTAGCCCAAGCTGGCCTAGAACTTGCTACTTAGTCTAGGCTGGACTCAAACTTGTGGCGACCACTCTGCCTCAGCTGCGCCTTGCTGGGATGCTGTGCTCACATCACTTTGCCCAGCTTCCCAGCTGACATTCTGAAGCTAGGATAGAAACAGCTGAGGTGCTGGGATGTCGTTCAGTTGGCAGACTATTTGCCTCGCACGCAGAAAGCCCTGGATTTCATCATCGGTACCCTATAAGCCAGGCATGGTAGTCTCAGCACTCAGGGGACAGAGGCAGGAGGATCAGGAGTTCAAAGAGTTCAAAGCCCGAAACTATACTCAACAAAAACAAACAAACAAACAAACAAACAAACAAACAAACAAACAAAAAGCCTGGTCCTACTGTGTGATCCTTGGCTAGTTCCTGGAGGTTTCTGAAAAATGAGCTGGTTCCCTAGGCTGCCCTGCCTAGAGGAGGTGGACACTCACCAGGCTACATAAGGTGGAGGGCAGCCCTGCCGGGCTCTTCTGGGACGAGCTGTCTGAGTCAGCACCGAGGTTCAACTTCTCCATGGATATATCTCTGCAGGAGAGGGAGGGGGATGAGTTGGGGACCTAGCACCCCGGAAACAGGAGGGACAGCTAAGACTGGGACCATCCTCCTTCCTTACCCAGTGTGCCGGACCTCGGCACCTGGAGATGCATTGGGACTGAAGGTGCCCGTGGTGACAGCATTAGGGATAAGTCTCCGGAGCAGCCGCACCCAAGTTGCCACATCAATGTTCATCTGTCTGGCACGCTGAAATGCCTTCCCTAGGATAGCAAGGCTAGGGTCACCACCTTGACATCCTGAGGTTCCCGCGCTGTCCCACCCAGCGCTCTAGGGCCTCTCCTTACCTTGCTGCTTGGAGAAGATTTTTTTCTGCCTTTGGAGCCTAGGGATCCGCTCAATGATGGGGTTGCGAAAGGTGACCTGTGGGGACATGCTCAGCTGCAGTGGTCTCGGGAACAGAGGCACTCACGACCTTAAGTACAGGGCACCAGGTGTCTCTGAGGGCAAGTGGTTTGACTCTAGCAAACATGTGTAAAGCTAAGCCTTCGGCAGTGACTACGCACAGGGCAATGACCTCCCTCATGGATTCATCTCCTGATGCGTTCAGAGCACGATGGAGTGGTGGGAAGGGGAAAGGTGTCATCACTACCAGACCTCCTCCTCCTTTCTCTCCCCTGTCTCCCTGTCAGCATGAGAGAGAGCAGCTCTACTCCATGTCGTGCTTCGCCACAAACCTAGAAGCAACGGGGTCACGCGGTTGTGACCTGAGACCACGGAGCCAAGGAAACCTGCTGCCTTTGCGTCTCTGTCCTCAGGTCTGTTGTCCTGAGGACAGAGGATCAGCACAGCTCACTGCTTTCCCCTCACTCTGACAGAGCGGTCTGTCCTTGTGCACAGCTCAGGGAACACAGTCCATCACGGAAGGAGACATGGCAGCTCAGGCAGTGAGGCCATAGTGGCGCAAGACTGAAGCAGACACTTCTCAGAGGACCAGGAGGCAGAAAGCCAGGAGGAAGGAGGGCCTAACTACAGTCCTCATGGTCTGTCCATAGTGACACACTTCCTTAAGTGAGGCTCCACCTCTTAAAACAGCCACCAGCTGGGGAGCAAGTGTGCAAACACAAGCCCTCGTGGGGGTTGCAATAGTTAGTGTTAGTTATCAACTTGACTAGAATCACCTAGGAGACCAGCCTCTAGGCACACTCATGAGGAAGGCCAGCCTCTAGGCACACTCGTGAGAGAGGCCAGCCTCTAGGCACACTCATGAGGAAGGCCAGCCTCTAGACACACTCGTGAGAGAGGCCAGCCTCTAGGCACACTCATGAGAGAGGCCAGCCTCTAGGCACACTCATGAGAAGGCCAGCCTCTAGACACACTCGTGAGAGAGGCCAGCCTCTAGGCACACTCGTGAGGGATTGCCCAAGGTGGTTTTGCCTGGCAGGGAAGGACACACCCGATGTGAGAGGCAGCTTTCCCTAGGTGGGGATCCTGGAGCAGCAGTCACCTCTGCTCCCCGATTTCTTCCTATGCAAGGGACCAGCTACTTACAGTTCCCACTGTCTTGGCTTCCCCACCATGATGGACTGTGAGCTAAAAGAAACCCCTTCTTCCTCAAATTGCTTCTGTTAGGGTAGTTTACCACAGCCACAGGAAGGGTACTTAAAAGGGAACATTCATAGTCAAACCGTAACAGGCTTCCACTTTGGAAACGGAGGAAGCAAGCAATTAGACGCCCTCTGGAGGGAAGGAAGAGGTCTGAACCAACAAGTCCAGAAACCAGTGTACATCATCTACTGACTTCATTCCCAAGTGTGGTCCCAGGTTGGCCACACTGGCATCATCTGGCACTGTTGTTGAGCTGAGCAATGTCCCCAAATGGCCCTGTGTATTGAAGATTTGGTCACAAGCCTGTGGTTCTAGCTGGGGGTGGTATAAGCTTCAGAGCAGGTCCTAGTGGGAGGCAGTGATGTCTTGGGGCATGTCCTCATACAGGGTATCAGGAGCCCAGCTCCTTCCTGTCTCTCTGCTTCGGCATCCCATTAGGTGCACAGGCCTCCTGCACTGGTCCTGCTGGACAACATGCTGAGCTACGAGCCCAGATCAGTGGGGCTAAGGGACCAAGGACAGAAACCATGGCCAAAATAAACCCTCTCTGATTATTTCAGGTATTTGTCACACTGACAGAACAATGCCTTATGGACCTGGGAACTTCTAGAAATATATTCTCAGGCCCCTATATCTCTTCCACTGAATCAGAAACATGAAGGATAGAGCCTGGCTCTTTGTTTCAGAAGCCCCCAGGGATGACAGAGTCACCCATGAAGGGAAACCATGATGATTTAGTTTAGTGTTCCCAACTCCAACACGTTATAGGTATTAAATTCTAGACTCAGAGTGTTCCTGTACAGTTGCCATGTGTGGAGATCAAAATTTAAATGACTCAAAACTTCAGTGAGGTAAAAACTTTGGTTTCCACTTACACTAGCTACACTTCAGACAGAACATTCTATCCACAAGGGGACTCAACATGATAGGCTCGGTGAAGACGGAGCTCCAGAACGTTCTGCGAGGTGCAGCCTCCACTCGCTTAGGCCGCCAGCAGCCCCTTGCCGCTGTTTAGATGGCTATTGCTGCTGTCTTGTCGTGCTGGGGATGGAAGCCAGAGCTGAGTGTGCTAGCCTCATGCTCCACAGTAGGCTTCACCACAGAGTTTGGTTTTTTTGACACAGACCTCACTATATAGCCCAGGCTGGAGTGGCAGAAAACATGGGTTTGGGGCTTGTTTTTGTTTTCCAGACAGGGTCTCTCTGTGTAGGCCTGGCTAGCCTGGAACACATTCTATAGATCCAGCTGCCTCAAACTCGGACCTGCCTGCCTGTTTCCAGAGTGCTGGATTGAAGGTGTGCACCACCACATCCAGCTGTTTGTTTTTAAGGCAGGCTCTCTCCCTCTTTCTTCTCCTTGGTTTTTCAAGACAGGGTTTCTTTATGTAGCTCTGGCTGCCTGGAACTTGCTCAGTAGACCAGAATGGCCTCAGACTCAGAGATCCACCTGCCTCTGCCTCCAGAGTGCTGGGATTAAAAGTGTGCACCACCACCTGGCTTTGGGTTTGTTTTTTGGTAAATCTTTTATATTCCTGCTCACCATGTGGCTTGAGGTTATATGAAGCTAGTTTTTTTGTTTATTTCATGTATGGGTGTTTTTCCTGCACGTATGTCTGTGCACTACATGTGTACCTAGTGACCACGGAGGCCAGAAGAGGGTGTCAGAACCCCTGGAATTGGAGTTACAGACAGCTGTGAGTGGCCATGTAGGTGCTGGGAATCAAACCCAGGTCTTTTGGAAGAGCAGCCGGTGTCCTCCACTGCTGACCCATCCCTCCGGCCCCCCATCTAGTTTTATCTGGACTAGAAATGGGACCTGGGGCTCGGTGCATGCTAGGCGAACCCTCCACCCATTGGGCCCGTCACCAGATCAACATGTAATCCGCTGAGCGCAATCTGGGAACACATCACGTATGTGGTCTGTGACTGCTGAGCCTGTCTTAGCTGAGACATGCTACTTCTGGCCTCCTTCCCAGTTTTCAGGAGCCTTACTTCCCAGGAAGGCTCAGAGCCATCTGAAGTGAATCTCCCCAAGCTGGACGACCAGGGGTAAGGGGTCAGGGGTCATCAGGCCGTACCTCAGCCACCAGGCAGCCCTGGGGTTCCATGTCTAGCTGCACCTCATGCCTCTCGTTGTCCAAGAAGTCCTCCAACTTGAGAAATTTGAGCGCACACAGGCCCCTCTGGTCCCGCCAGAACACAGCCAACTCCAGCTCCCGGGCCTCGAGGGAGAGGAATGGGGCCATCATTTCGGGTGTCTGAAGCCCAAACCCCTCTTCCTCTAACCCCATTGTCCCCCAGCTCAGCTCACCCTCTCCAGCTCCAGGGTAAAGCTC
Organism: Peromyscus leucopus; assembly: GCF_004664715.2. Lineage (NCBI taxonomy): Eukaryota > Metazoa > Chordata > Mammalia > Rodentia > Cricetidae > Peromyscus > Peromyscus leucopus. Next base: position 74,539,908 of record NC_051067.1, read on the forward strand.
TGGTCCCAGGCATTGGGGCCACATGGCTTCCAGGCTGTCTGTCCCACCACTGCGTTGTCCAGCTTGAGCACGGTGCTGACCTCAGCTGAAAGCAGGAGAGGGAGGAAGGGGGGGGGGGTGCTCGCTCCACATCTTGTCCGTGTCTTCCGAACACCTCCCTCAACACTCTGCTAGCTGGCCTTGCACAGTAACGCCTCCAGTTCATGGTGGGTTTGGGAGAAGAGATTGTTCATTTTGTGTGTTTTCCTTTGTGTGTGTTCATTTTGTGTGTTTTGAGACAGAACCTTATTCCAAAGACCAGGCTGGCCTAGAACTCACTATGTCACCCAGACTGGCCTTGAATCCTCCCACCTTAGCATCTCAGGTGTGAGGATTACAGGCATGCACCACCATGTCAGTCCTCATTTTTGTTTTATGTTGAGATAGTGTTTCATGTAGCCCAGGCTGGCCCTGAACTTCTCTGCCCTTCCTGCTTCTACCTCCTAAATTCTGGGAGGTTTGTATGATACCAGACATGCGTCTGGTTAGTTTGTTTTTGAGACAGAGTCTTGTGTAGTTCAGGCTAGCCTTGGATACACTTTTAGGCTGGTTATGAACTTTTTATTGCCCTGTTTCTACTTCCAAGCCTGCTGGAATTATCCAGTGCTGGGAATCAAACTAACGACCTCACATATGCGAGGTGAGCACCACACACAACCCCTGTCCCTAGCCTGCTGCCGTGCCCGCCAACACCATTCATCTCCTTCCCTTCAGACGGGCTCTGAGCTTTAGTTTAAGAAGATGTAAACTCTTTCCCCATTGAACACTCTCTACCCCAGCACCTGCCATTCTGCTTCCCGTCTCCGAGGGTCTGATGGCTCTGTGACACACTATGAGTAGAATCAGGTGGTCCTTGTCTTCTTGTGACTGGCTTCTTTCACTTACCACACAGTCCTTGGTGTCTATCCATGCTGCGGCATGGCACATGGTCTCCTTGCTTTTGAGACTGAATCCTAGGCCACTGTTTGCATAAAACAGTGTGCCTCTCCATCCATGGACATGGCTTCTCCTTTCTACCATCATGAATAATGCCACAAACTGGGTGTCTAACACCTCAGACCCTCATTCAATTCTTTGATGGACACACAGAAGCTGAATTGCTAGGTCACGTGGTTATTGCTAATTTCCCTTTTTATGTTTGCTGGGCTTAGGATGGAACCAGGCCTCAAATATATTAGGCAAGTGCTCTACCCCAGCCCGTGATCCTATCCCCTCACTGGAGATTACAGGCAGGAGCCCTACCACTGAGTCACACTCTGCCACTGGGGGAGTCCAGGCAGCTCTAGCACTGTCCCATGTCCCCAGCCCTGTGCTATTTCCCACAGTGGCTGCTTCACTCTATTCCCACACTCCATGTACACAGATTCCAATTTCTCTGCATCCTTCCTTACATTTGTGGGGGTTTTGTTTTGTCTTGTTGTTACTGTTTTGGTAAATCATGCCAATGAATGTCACCTCATTTTGCACCCTCATTTTGTATTTTATGTATTTATCTTAAGTTTAATTTATTTACTTGTATTTTTATGTGTAAGAGTATTTTGCCTGCTTGTATGTATGTGTACTAGTCGTGTGCCTGGTACCTGAAGAGGTCAGAAGAGGGCATCAGATTCCCTAGAACTGAATTTATGAAGAGCTGTGAGCAACTCTATGGATGGAACCAGGCCTCAAATATATTAGGCAAGTGCTCTACCCCAGCCCGTGATCCCATCCTGGAGTTCCAGGGGATCTGATGTCCTCTTCTGACCTCCCTGGTCACTACACTTACGTGCACAAACTCCCACTGGAACCGAACCCAGGTCCTCTGCAAGAGCAGCCAGTGCTCTCAACTGCCGAGCCGCCTCTCGGGCCCCTAACTTTTATTTATTTTTTTATTATTTTTATTTATTTATTTGTTTGTTTGTTTGTTTTTTGAGACAGGGTTTTTCTGTGTAGCTTTGCACCTTTCCTGGAACTCACTTTGGAGACCAGGCTGGCCTCGAACTCACAGAGATCCACCTGGCTCTGCCTCCCAAGTGCTGGGATTAAAGGCATGCGCCACCACTGCCCGGCTAATTTTTATTTTTTTAAGTATGTATATATGTGTATATCTGAGTGGGAGTTTGTGCATGTAAGTATAGTGACCAGGGAGGTCAGAAGAGGACATCAGAGCCCCTGGAACTGCAGTTATAGCAGTTAGGAGATACCTGATGGGTTGGGGTCCTCTCCGGCCCCCATTTAATAGTACAAAAGTCGGTGCCCCTGTGGTCCCAGCTGAGCCCAGAATCTGAGGGCAGCCTGGGCCACGCGAAACCCTGGCCTTAGATAAACAAATGGACCAATCAGTGATAAACACCGCAAACGCAGACACCCCCCCACCCATCCACTCACTTGTGTTCTCAGCTTCCCCCTTGACGCTGCTCCGTCCACTAAGGCTTCCACTTCTGCTGTAAAGGCCCCGAGCTGGGCGGCTCAGGAAAGGGGGTCGACTGTCGGGAGTCCCAGACGCCCCCACTGAGGGGGAAGGGCTCCAGGGGATGGTCTCTGGGAGATCCCTGCAGCCCACCACTCGTACTTCCAGGGTCCCTGCAGGAAGGGCAGGTTCACGGAAGGCAGGCTGAGGAGACAGGCAGCAGGGAGAGGATCTCGGCGCACGCAAGTGGCGAGCATCGGAGAAAGCTAGTGGGGGCCTGACAGGGCCCGAGGACAGGACAGTGGTGTAGGGAGCTCAGGGTGCTGACGTTCTGACAGGAAAAAAATGCTCAGGGCAGCCAGAAGTGAGGCCCGAGGAAGAGAGTAGGGTGTGGGGGCTGAGGGTTAATGATCTGCCGCGGGCTGGTGACTGGGCAGAGGGAGGCAGGGGTGAGGTCAACAGTCTAGAATCAGAAGAGAGCAAGAGGACGGGGTGGCTTGGCTAGCAGAGGCAGAGATGGGGACCAGGATAAGAAGGGACAGTGGGATGAGCAGCATTCGGGGCTGAGAAGCCGGGGACCCAGGTAAGGCGTCTGGGAGGAGGCCCCAAGGGTGCAGGCAGCCTGGAGCTCACCTGTGAGTGGGGCGGGCTTGCTCAGGGTGCTGTAGTGCGTGGCGGGGAAGGGCCCGGGCAGAATTGCGCTGAAGGCTGCTGAGGAGGCAGCTGTGAGCTCCTCCCGAAGCAGCCGCCCCTTGGGGTGATCAGCCGGCAGCTCCCCCAGGCGCCGCTCCAGTGACTCACGCAGCAAGCCCAGCTTTTGGTTAGATTCAGTCAATTTCTCCTGAGCCTGAGACAGAAGGCAGAGAGAGCTGAAGACAGGCATGGAGAGGCCCATCCCCAAGAACCCATCCATCCCCAGCAACTTCTCCCTCAGGCCTAAACCTCAAACCTATTCGGTGCCATCAAATGGAGCCTTAAAAACCAGGCCTTGCCCTTCCTAGAGCCAGGACCCACTGAGGCTCCATCCTCACCAAAGCCTTTTCCTCCTGGAGGCCCGTCTGCTTCTCACCAGTGCCCACCACCTCACTTAAAGCCCCGCCTCTCGCTGTTGCTCTACCTCTCACAGGCGACAGTTTCGTCCCCACCCTTCCCCGGTCTCTGCCCTGCTCCTAGGATTTATCCTGATGCCCTCCTCTTTCTTATTGAGGCAGGCCATCTAGGTCGCGGCTCCACCTCACCGGCTCCACCTCACCGAGCCCTGTTGAATTCCCCCTCTCTATGTCCCAGGCCCCATCCTCCCGCCTCCCCTGAATGCCCCGCCCCTAGCAGAGGCCCTCGGTGTCACCTCGCTGACTGCCTTGCGGTCTGGGGTCTTGGAAGCACTGAGCAGACGTAGGACGTTCTTGGCACCTTCCGCCACCGCATGCTCCACTCTGAAATGGTGTCTCAGCTCCTCAATTCGAAGCTCTACCGCCCCCAGGTCTGGACCCCCTATAGGCATGGGCCATGTGACAGTGAGACATCCTTCAGACTAGCCTGATCCCATCGCGCCACCATGTGCAGACACAGACGCACCACCAAAGGTGCATCATGGTTTCTCCACTGGAAGGGACTGTCACATTCCCACCCAAACTCAGTCACTCCTACTCAAACACCATAACCCCAGGGACATGGTTACCCGAGCACATTCATAGAAATGGCACACAGGCACACTGATAATCCAGACTCAGGGACAGACAGACTGTAATGGCCCTCATCAGTCCCAGGGCAAAGAGAACACTATAATTTACAAGGGCAGACACTATCTACACCCAGTGGCCATCACCCATACATGACATCTTTCACCAAGGGACTGTCATCAAGACATAACTCAGACATTCCTAAGATGTGGGGCCCCTGCACGTCCTAGTGAGCTGCCACCCATGGGGGCACAGTAAGGAACCGAATGTGTGTCCTGCACCAGTTTACATGTGGAGTTCAACTCTAATGAGACGGTATTTGGAGATGGGGCCTCTGGGCTAGATGAGGTCACAAGAGAAAAAGCCACAGAGCTAGCAGTGTAACACACACACACACACACACACACACACACACACACACACACACGAGCAGCAACGACAAATAAGAAACTAAAAAACCAAACGAACCAAAAGCCGAATGTGATGGAGCACACCTGTAATTCCAGGACTTGGGATACAGAGCCAGAAGTTTAGAAGTTAAAGTTCCATAGTGAGGCTAGCCTGGGCTACATGAGCCCTACCCAAAAACAAAAGAAAGCAAAAGAAGGAAGCAAAGGGCGGGGAAGGGGCGGGGAGCCTGCTAACAAGACCGGCGACCTGAATTTGATTGCCAGAACCCACATGGTGGAGAGAGAGACTGACCCCCAAAAGTTGACCTCGGACCTCATTCTCTTGTGCCAAAACATGCACAAAAATAAATAGATAAAAATGAACAAAAAGAAAAAAATGGTCATAGTAGCACAAGCCTATAATCACAGCACATGGGAGACGGAGGCAGGAGAATTGCCAAAGGTTCAAAGCCAGCCTGGACTAGAGTGAGACTTTGTCTCAAAACATCAAGAATAGTGACTTGGGAGATGGCTCAGTGGTGAAGGGCACTTGCTACTCTTGCAGAGGACCTGGGTTCAGTTCCCGGCACCCACGTTGGGCAGTCTGTAACTAGAGCTCCAAGTGGGATCTGTGCCCACTTCTGCCTTCTCTGGGCACCCACACACATGGCACATGGGCACACACGTAATTTTTTAATTAAAAAAGAATTTTAGAAGCCGGGCGGTGGTGGCGCACGCCTTTAATCCCAGCACTCGGGAGGCAGAGCCAGGCGGATCTCTGTGAGTTCGAGGCCAGCCTGGGCTACCAAGTGAGTTCCAGGAAAGGCGCAAAGCTACACAGAGAAACCCTGTCTCAAAAACATAAAAAACAAACAAACAAAAAAAGAATTTTAGGGCAGTTAGAGATCCTGTACCAAATCAATTAGTTAATTAAAGTGGAGATTGATACAGGAAGACAATTGATGCTAACCTTTGGCCTCTACAGCTATGTGTACACATGCATACACAGGCGCACGTGCATGTGCCCATACACACACACACACACACACACACACACACACACACACACACACACCCTTATGCCCAAGCACAGGGTCAAACCCAATGGGTATAGTGGCACACGTCTTTAATCCCAGCACTCAGGAGGCAGAGGCAGATAGATCTCTGTAGTTTATGGTCAGCCTGCACTACACAGTGAATTCCAGGATAGCCAGAGCTCCATAGTGAGACCTTGTCTCAAAAACAAAAACAAAACAAACAAAAGAAAAAAAAAGAAAGAAGAAAATGGGCGTAGTCATAATGTGGCCAAAGTCCTAGGGCTAAGGTGGGTGTAGTTGTGCTGGTTGGTGATACCAGCACTCAGGAGGCTGAGGCAGAGGGACCACAAGTTCTAGGTCAGCCTGGGCTACCTAGCAAGTATGAGGCTAGCTTGGGCTACAAAGTGAAAGACTGTCCCAAAAGAAGATGGTGGTGCAAAGCACTTTCTGTTTTTCCAGAAGACCTGGGTTCAGTTCCCAGCACCTACATGGTGGCTCACAATCTACTGTAACTCCAGTTCAAGGGGATCCGATGCCCTCTTCTGGCTCTACAGGAACCAGACACATGTACGGTGCACAGAGTGAAACATGTGCACACATAAAATAAATCAGTAAGAGGAAGGGAAGGGGGAGGGGCAACAGGAAAAAAAGGAGGGAGAGGGAAAAAGAAAAAATGAAGAGAAGAGGAGGAGAGGAAGAAAGAGGAAAGAGAAAAGGAAGAGGAAGATGAGAGGAGGAAGAGGAGGAGGAAGAGTTGTCTAACTCGAGCCTTGGGAGAATCCCAGGCGCACCACCTCACTGCCATATGGACAGGGCAGAGGGCCAAGACAGGAAACGCGACCACGTGACACATACGGAAGCAGTCCCAGTGCCAACAGGTGGGGACCCAGTGTCACTGGTGGAGAAAGTGGGGTCATCCCCATGATGAAGGCACAAGGGGACCAAGTCTGACGTGAAGCATGGTCCCTGGTGGCACAGGGGTGACAAGCTGTACACAGACATAGAACATCTGTCACTCACAGACATAAGACCATCACATCCATTCATGGCCTTTTGGGGACAGAGCCACTGTCACCCTGACTCAGTCACCGGTAGCTGGACTTCCTTGTCAGACTTTCTTTGGACCACCAGCCTCCAAATAATGACACAGAGACTTATTATTAATTCCGAAAGCTCGGCCTTTAGCTTAGGCTTGTTCCCAACTCGCTCTTATAACTTAGCCTAACCTGTCTCTATTAATCTACATTCTGTGGCTAGTTACCTATCCTCTATAATATACATCCAACTTCCTCTGTGTCTCACTGGTCCCTTTTTCCCAGAGTTCCTCTCTCTACCCAGAATCCTGCCTAACCTCCCCTGCCTAGCTATTGACCCGTCAGCTCTTTATTAAACCAATCAGGTAGCAGGGTGGGGGGTGGGGGTGGGGGTGGGGCCGCACGCCTTTAATCCCAGCACTCGGGAGGCAGAGGCAGGCGGATCTCTGTGAGTTCGAGGCCAGCCTGGTCTACAGAGCAAGATCCAGGACAGGCACCAAAACAACACAGAAAAACCCTGTCTTGAAAAACCAAAAACAAACAACAAACAAAACCAATCAAGTGCCTTAGGCAGGTGAGGCAAAACATAGACACATCTTCACACAGTGTAAACAGTCGCCCTCTGCCTTTAGTTGTATATAACAATCGTCATGAACACAGCTACAGGGTTGCAGGGACAGGTCGCCTTACACAGACTCACACACTGGCTATTACATCCTCTGCCGCACAGCGTACACACAGTGATGCAGACAGACACTACCGACAGAGCTCATCAGCAGCTGATGCTCCTTTGCCTGTCGGAGTGACACACAGTATTCACAGTGACCACGACAGATGCCTCGCTCTTGGCATCTGTGATGCTGTTTATGTTTGTTTTGTCTCACTGTGTAGCCTTGGCAGGCCTGGAACTCACAAGGCTCTGCCTGTTTCTGCCTCCTGAACGCTGTAATTAAAGGAGTGTGCCACACCCAGGTGCCTAGCGCTGATAAAGTTGGTTTTACCCACAACTTGTCACAATCTAGACTTATCTAGGGAGGGAGTCTCAAGGGGATTGTCTAGATAAGGATGGCCTCTGTGTGTGTATGGGGGGGTCTTGATCACCAGGAAGACCCCCTGCTGTGTGCAGTCTCGCTCCCTGGGCAGGGGAGACTGGATCGTGTGAGGGTTCGCCCCAGCACCCTCACTGCGCACCAGCACGCGTGTGTCGTTCCTGCTCTTTACTCTTGGCAGTGGCTGTGATTCCTGGCCTCTTCAGGTTCCTGCAGCCAACATGTCCCTAATGGACAGAAGCCTGGAACTGTGAGCCAAACAAACCCTTTCTTCATGAAATTGCTCTTGTTGGGATATTTTAAAAATCTTTCTTTTGTATTTTATTTTTATGTTGTATGGATGTTCTGGTTGCATTATGTCTGTGCACCCTGTCATGTGCTTGGTGCCCACATCAGCCAGAAAAAAGTACTGATCCCCTGGTACTGGTTATAGATTGTGAACCACCATGTGGACGCTGGGAATCTCAACCTGCATGCTCTAGAGGAGCAACCAGCGCTCTTAACCACTGAGTCATCTCTCCAGGCCCTCATAACATATATGTATACATTCATTTATAATATGTATTTAATAATATTTAAAAAATATATTTAATAAATAGATATAGCGTTGGGCCTGCACACACAAGTAATATGCAACCACACTGGGATCACATACAGCTTTGGACAGATGTGTCACAGACTAATGTGACAAGGGAGCCACATGACCCAGACTCCTACGCCCATTTCCATAAGGAGTTGGACGGGAGATATATTAAACTTTGTAGCCTTTTTGAGGCAGGATCTTGCTGTGTAGTTGAAGCTGAGGTCGGGCTCAAAACCCCCCTGCTAAGATAAGAGGCCTGTGTCACTACACCTGGCTCACCGCGGCTTGATCACCACTCCTCAGCTCTGTGGATGCGGTGAAAAGCAAACATGAAAAAAATACCTGTGTGCCAGTAAAACTTTGTTTACAAAAGCACACCCGGGCCCGCTGGCACAAGCCTGTAATTCACTCATAAGGTAAAGGCAGGGGGCTGAAAGTTCAAGTCTCGCCTAGGTCACACCGTAAAACCTTTCCTCAAAATAAAAATAAAAGGGATAGCGTAGGGAATGGTGGCACACTCATCCCAGCACTCAGGAGGCAGAGGCAGGTAGGTGGATCTCTGTGAGTTAGAGGCAGCCTGGTTTACACCTAGAGTTCAAAGCCAACCAGGGCTATATAATGAGGCCCTGTCTCAAAACACAAAAACAGGCTGGACATGGTAATGCACACCTTTAATCCCAGCACTCAGGAGGCAGAGGCAGGAGGATTCCTGTGAGTTTGAGGCCAGCCTGGTCTACAGACTGAGTTTCAGGACAGGCAGGGCTATATAGAAAGATCCTGTCTCAAAACTAAACTAAACTAAAAGCAACCAAGGACAGGACTGGAGAGATGGCTTGATCATTGCAGAGCTTGCTGCTCTTCCAGAGGACTCAGATTTGGTTCCCCAGACCCACACTGGGTGACTCAGTCATCTGTAACTCCAGCTCCAGAGATCTAATGCCTTCTTCAGGTCTCTGGGGAACCTGCTCACATAATGTGTGTGCACACACATACAAAAAAAAAAAAAAAAAAAAAAAAAAAAAAAAAAAAAAAAAAAAAAAAAAAAAAAAAAAAACTTTAAAATAAGCAACTCATTTTTTTTTTAAAAAAAAGGGGGGCGGATAGGGTGTGACTGAATGGTAGAGCCTACATAGAATCTACCAGTGAAGGGCTGGGGCATGGTTCAATAATACAACACTGGCCTGGAATATAGGAATTCTGGACTCCATCCTGAACACAACAAAAGGAACAAAGAAAAGGAAGAAAGTAGAACCAAACAAACCAGCGGGCGCATTTGGCCTGAGGGTGGCATTTGGCAACAACTATCCCAGCCCAAACCTTGAATGGGACAAAAGGAAAAGTCAGAAATGGGCAGGAATAGGCTCCATTCACAGTGAAATTAATTCCTGCCTCCTTGCCCTCCACAGCAAAGCATTAAGGGGTGAAAGTTGACCGCAGGAATGTCCAGAGGAAGGTCTCACCTTGGGCCTCATCAGGAGCCACCTGGCTCTCCAGCTGGCCAGCCTGTAGCGCACGGCGAAGCTGCATGCGGATGATGTCAATCTTAGTCTTACTATCCTGCAGCATCTGCTGGGCCGTCAACAACAGCTTCCGGTCCTAGAGACAGACATGCAAGGTGGCAAGAAGACAGGGAACTCAAGTCTGACCACCAACCCTGCTGCCATGCCAGGAAGGCCTTGGGTAAGACAGCGCATTTGTGTGTGCACACAAGAACACATACCCCAGTGTCCCGGGGCCAGAACAGTGAGATAGATAGTCCAGGGGCTTCGATTCTAGCTCTGCCACCAACAGCTGAGTTTTCTGACCTCAACCATGCTCTCCCCCTTCTCTGGGCCTCACCTCCCTCATCTGCAAAGTCTGGATCTCCACTGTCCAGTTCGGACCAGCTGGAGCTACATCCTCTTCAGCTCTCAGAACATCTGGGTGTTTGCAGAGCCACAGACAAATGGCTGTATTCTGCAGCAATGTAAGATGCCTAGAGCAGGCCAAACCAGACAGGAAGAGGACTAGTAGTTGCTAACTGGGACACAGCCTCCTGTCACAGCGATGGAATATTCTAGAACACTGTCCCACCTTTGTGCTGCCATTGCTGTAGGTCTGGATCATGTTTTCTGCCCCCTGCTTGACCTTCAGCTCAATGGCCAGCTGTTTCTCCAGGCCAGCCACTCGGCTCAGGTTGGTGGATGAGCAGATAGGGCTGCCCTCTCCGAGGGACTGGGGAGCATCTGAGGAAACAAGGGCAAGAGAATCACACACCTGCCACTTCAGGGTGCCCAGGAGACCTTGCCCCAGCCCAGCCTCAGAGCTGTCCCAGAAAAGAGCCTGGGGCCAGTCACAGGCAGGAGACACATGGCCCTCAGTGCAGGAGTGGGCCAGCATGAAGGAAGGCGGGCTAGTGACCGGTATGCAGGTCACCTGGGTTGGCTGGAATCAACGCCCCCCATTTACCGAAGGGTGTGTAAGCCCACTGTGTGAGTGTGATTATGTCTGTAAGCCACAGGGGGGTGGCAGGAGTGTACTACCCTAGATGTGGGTGTGACAGGCTCAGGAGGTCTGTGTGAGCTTTCGGTCACTGTTTCTGTTGGTACAACTCAGTTCTGATTGCTAGGGCCTTTTGGGATTCTGGTTGGAGGCTTAGCTGTTACAGTCAGAGGTGAGGTCTGCACCTCAGGGTAATGTATGGGGTCAGGGAGGACTCGCTGCAGAAGGGGCTTATGAGAGTCTCAGCTTGACTCCACCCAGTGCTGATGGATGGTACTGGACCCCAACAGTGGACACAGCTGTGTGAAGAGGGGCTGGAGCTGAGTCTGCTGGCTGTGTGTAGTGTTTGCTGTGGACGGGACAACGGTGAGGCACCTCTGGGGTTGATGTGACCAGGTGGACGAGCTCTGGTGACACTGGTGTGTCTCTCCAGGTGTAAACATTGGATACTGACATGACTATGGAACTGTCTCTGGGATCATGAGTCATGTTTGCTGTGTCGCCCGGAAGGCATCACTGACTGTGCATGTGAACTCTCTGGGTATCCTCTGTGTTGCTGTGACCATGCACCTTGTACAAGAGGAGGCAGCTGTGGCCTTGTATTATTGCTGCATAAACACACATAACACTACTGAACTCTGGCAATGGTAAATTATGTTGTGGGTTCTGTGTGTGTGTGTGTGTGTGTGTGTGTGTGTGTGTGGTGTGTGTGTGTGTACGCGCATACATGTGTATACGTGGAAGCCAGAGGGACAACAGGTAAATTCCCCAATTGCTCTCTACCCACTTTCCTCCCTCCTCCCTCCCTCCCTCCCTCCATCCCTCCCTCCCCTTCTTGACAGGGTCTCTCACTGAGCCTGGAGCTCTCTGACTCAGCTGGTGTGGCTGACGGAGCCTGGAGCCGCCTCTCCACCTCCCGAGCACTAGGATTACCACCACACCTGGCTTTTCCTTTGCCTCTCTGGACTCCAAACCCAAGTCTCCATGCTTGCACAGCGAACATTTTACTGGCTAAGTCAGTTTCTCAACCTGTGGGGTTTATTTCGCTTTAACTATGATCAAAACTTTTAAAAATTTAAAATAGTCACTTATTCATTCATTCATTTATTTTTAGATAGGGTTTCTCAAACTAAAAATTTTTAAAACAGCGAGGGCTACACAGAGAAACCCTGTCTCTAAAAACCAAAACCAAGCAAAACATATTTTAATTTTTATTTATGTGTATGTGTGTATGCCTGGATGTCTTTATGTGTATATGTCTGGTGCACATGAAGGCCAGAAGATGGCATTGGAGTCCCTGAAACTGGATTACAGGTGACTGTGAGTCACCTGATGTAGGTCCTGGGACTCTAACCTGGTCCTCCACAAGAGCAGCATGCATTCTTTACTGCCAGCCCTTTTCTCCTCTTCTCTTCTCTTCTCTTCTCTTCTCTTCTCTTCTCTTCTCTTCTCTTCTCTTCTCTCCTCTCCTCTCGTCTCCTCTCGTCTCCTCTCTCTCTCTCTCTCTCTCTCTCTCTCTCTCTCTCTCTCTCTCTCTCTCTCTCTCTCTCTCGTTTGTTTGTTTGCTTTGAGACAGGGTCCCACTATGTAGTTCTAGAGCTCACTCTGTAGACCAGGCTGGACTCAAACTCACGGGGATCTGCCTGCCTCTGCCTCTTGAGTGCTGGGATTAAAGGTGTGTGCCACTTGAGACAGGGTTTCTTATAGCCTAGCCTGGTCTCAAACTCAGTGTAGCTGAGGATGGCCTTGACCTCTTGACCCTCCCGCCAGCTGGAAGGCTGGGATTAGGGGTTGGTAAACTCCACCCAGTTTATGCAGTGCTGGGAATAGCACCCAATTCTTTGTGCACACAAGGCAAGCACTCTACCAGCTGAGGCTCACCTCCAGCCCTAGACTTCTGCTGCAGCATTTAAAGATTTTAATCTAATGCTGTCCTGGGCAGGAACTCGGGGTTACACACCGAGTGAGCTTTGTGCCACTGGGCTATATCCCAGTCCTCTTCTCATTTTTTTTTTTCTTTTCCTGCTTTTTGAGACAAAGTCTCACCAAGTTGCCCAGGCAGGGCTTGGACTTGCTTCAGTCTCATGAGTAGCAGAGATTATAGGCCTGGACCACTAAACCCAGTAAGGCTCTCGTTTTTTTGTTGTTGAGTTTTTGTTTGTTTGTTTTTATTTGTTTGATTTCTCAAGATAGGATTTCTCTGTGTAGCTCTGGCTGTCCTGGAACTCACTCTGTAGAACAGGCTGGCCTAGAACTCACAGAGATCCACTTCCTCTGCCTCTCGGGTGCTGGAATTAAAGGTGTGAGCCACTACTACCTGGCTGTTTTTATTTATTCTTATATGAATGTTTTTATCTGGAGTGGCTTCTCTTTTTTCTTTTTCTCCCCGGATGGCAAGTATTAAATCAAAGAACACCAGAGAAACAGTCGATAGCTGCTGTTGCATTAGGATGATCGCAGGAAGCGAGGACAGTGACAGTGTGCATGGTCTGGGTGTTAGTGCGACTGAGTCTCTGGGTTTTCACGTGACAGGTGCTGTCTGGGAATAGCTGTAGCTGTGTTCTCGGGATCTGGTGACAGTGTGTAGGTCTTTAGTGTTATCTAGATGTAGGGATATCTAGGTATGCCTAATGCCAAAGACAGCTTTGGGTGGCTTCTGGGTGACACCACATCTTGGTGTGACTGGCCCTGTGAGTCTGGCAATTGCCATGGCTTCTGTTGACCCAGGACAGTATCCTGATGGAATTCAACTCCAGGTCAGTGAGCCCCTGCCTGCTCCCCAGCTTTCTGCTCACCGCTCCCGGCTGCAGGGTCAGGCAGTACCACATGCGCATGCAGCTCCTGCAGCTGCTGGTGCAGCAAGTCAAGGCGTCGAGCAGAGCCCCGCAGCAGCAGCTCCACAGGGCCCAGGCTGCGGCCCAGGTCAGTGGTGGCTCGCCTCAGGTTCTCCGCGCCCTCCTTCAGCTTCAGCTCCTTGCGGATCTCCCGCTTCAGCCGCTCTCGCTCTAATTCCAGCTGCTGCTGCACCCCGGGGGCTGCCAGGTCTGCCCCTGCCAGACCCAGCTGCTCCAGCAGCGACCAGCTGCGAGGCTCACTCTGCAGGGGGAGGGACCAGACACAGAGGTCAGGGGTTAGAGGACAGGTGGCCTCACCAGCCTACTGTACCCTAGAATTCCAAGAACAAGTGCCTGATCCTCCTCCAGGACCCTCATAAATGGCGATATCTGGGCCAGAGAGATGTTCAGGAGCTAAAGGTCTTTGCTGCCAAGCCCGGTGACCTGAGTTCACCCCCCCCAGGGATCTACATAGTGGAAGGAGAGAACCAACTCCTGAAAATTGTCCTCTGACCTCCACTACAACCCCACACACAAATAAATAAATAGGGGTTAGAGAAATGACTCCATTAAAGACATGTATTGCTCCTGCAGAGGAACTGAATTCAGTGTCAAGCCTCTAATTCCAGATCTAGGGGGACTTGATGCCTCTGGCCTCTGCAGCACTGGTGTGCACAGACCATATGCATAATAAGATATAAATAAATAAATAGGAGGCCAAAGAATAGGCCAAGACCAAGGCCTCCTTCCTCCCATTTGTACGGACCAGGTTCGCCATAGGTGGACCCTATCTCCCTTAGTTTGTGACCTATACAATGGGATTCTGGCAGGAAGGTTCCAAGAGATCCCTCTTTCCTTCCAGTTTCCTGCACCCCTAAACAGGAGGTCCCAAGGGCAGGCTACATGTTTCCTTTGCCAGACTCCAAATCCAGGAGAACCCTAGAGACACATCCTGACTTCTCTCCTCGGCATTCCCAAACCAGGAGGTCCCAAGGGCCGGCCCTGCCTTCCTGTCCTCTCTATCTGGTACTCCAAAGAACAACGCTCATCTCCTCCACATCTCGAAACCTGAGAGCTGACATGGCACCCAGAAGTTTCACCCTCCCCTTGAGAATTCCCCTTGAGAATTCTCACTTGTGCCCCATCTCCTTCCTAACCTTAGTCCCCAGTGTGAGGCACCCAGAGCAGGACCTCCAGCCTCGGCCACTTGGGGCCTCCTTCTGCCCATCCCACGGAGACCCTAGCCCCCACCTCCACCTCCAGCTCCAGCTCCAAAGGGGATTCAGCAGCCATCTGGGTCCTGGGTCTGGTCTGAGGGCCACGCCCTCTTCCTGAACCTCAGCCCTGCCAGGGCCTCTGGACTGCCACTTCCTCTTTCCTGTCAGCTCCCAGCATCCTCTGCGCCAGGGCAGCTCTAGGGCATGGGTTGTTTTTTTTTTTTTTTTTTTTTTTTTGTTCTGTTGTGGGTTTTTTGTTGTTATTTTGTTGGGGGATTGTTTTGTTTGAGACAGAGTCTCTCTATGTAGCCCTGGCTGTCCTGGAATTCACTATGGAGACCAGGGTGGCCTGAAACTCATAGAGATCTACCTGCTTCTGCCTCCTGGATGCTGGGATTAAAGGCATGTGCCATGTAAGAGGTTCTTCCCACATCACCCCCTAAATGGCCATGCCTGCTTCTCTGGAGGCAAGCCAGGGCCAGGTAGCCCTCAATTCCTGACCTGGGAGCACACCCTGGACATATACACCCACAGTATGTATGCAGCAGACAGGATCTCACATGGTACACAGCATATGTATGGACCATAGGCTCATAGGTATGATCACATTTCCAGCTTTGCAGGCGTGAGAGCTGCACACAGGCTCACATATGCGCACACAGTACAGGCTCATACACATGTCAGGGGTCAACTTGACAAACCTGTGAAGAGGGAACCTCGGCTGAGGAATTGCCTCTGTCAGACTGGCCTGTGGGCATGTCTGTGGGGCTTCTCTTGATTGCTAACTGATGTAGGGGGCCCAGCTCCTGTGGGCGGTGCCACCCCTGGGCAGGTGAGCCTGGACTGTACGAGAAAAGGAGCTGAGCAAGGCAGAGGAAGTGAGGCAGTAAACAACGTTCCTCTGTGGCTTTGCTTTCAGCCCCTGTCTTGAGCTCCAGCTCCGACTTCACTTCATGACGGACTATCATGTGTAAGACCAAATGAAGCCTTTCTTCTCCACAGTGCTTTTGGTCAGTCTTTTACCACAGCAACAGAAAGCAAACCAGACCAATCCCCACCTGCAGGATCCGTGGGTAGAACACGGGTCACAGGGTGTGCAGCTTCTGGCTCTGCAGGTCTGTGCCTCGCTCACTGTGTGCACAGAATACTGACTCACATAACTTCTCCACCTGCAGGTGCATGCCTGGAATACGTGTGTGCACAGAGTAGTCCCACACACACTGCACTCCCATCCATCTGAGCACGCGGGTGGAACACAAACTCACACATGTGTGCACTCCGTGCCTGCCTGCACAGACCCTTATAGACAAAGCAGCCGTGAGCGCCAGTCTGAGGTCCCCCTGGACGCCGCTCAGACTCACTCCACCTGCCAAGTGGCCACAGCCCACAAGCTTATGCACATGGATGTGCTCACACTTTTTGTCTTTGTTTGTTTGTTTTGAGGTGCAGGGCTTGTACATGCTCACACTTCTTTTCCTTTTTTTTTTCAGGTGCACCGCCTGCCCATGCCCCCACAGCAGCCCTGAGGTCCCTCAGGCCCTCAGCCTCGCTACTGTCTGTTCATGTCGTGCCCCTTGTCCCCAACTTCCCCTTAAGGATCAGAACAGTCAGTTCTGTAGCGGACGGAGTGTGTGTGTGTGTGTGTGTGTGTGTGTGTGTGTGTGTGTGCGTGCATGCGCGCATACAGCTTCCTGCAGACAGGCAGCATCAACTTCCTGCTTCCTCCTCCCCAGATGTCCACCAGCACTGATCACAGCCTGGAGGCCTAGGGGATCCACCTGGCCTAGTAGTAGCTCCCTGAAGCTAACACCAGGAGGAGACCGCCCTGAGTGGCCCCAAACAGCAGCTCACAACTGCTTGCCAAATATACACTAAATCTCAGCTATCGGTGATAGCAGTTGCCAGGCTGTACATATCAGGGACCAGGTGTATATGAGAACATGCTAGTTCCCACTGCTCTAAAAAAATCATATTTTAAAACAGTAGTAGTTGCTGAAGAGATGGCTCAGCAGCTAAGGGCTCACACTGCTCTTCCAGAGGACCCGGGTTCACGTCTAGTAGCCCTGCCAGATGGCTCACGGATGCCTGTAACTTCAGTCCCAGGTGGATCTGATGTCTCTGGCTTCTGTGGGCATATGTACATACCCCCTAACACACATAATTAAAAACAATAAAATCAATAAAAGTAGTAGTAACGGTGATAAGAGCAGCTATAGGCAGTGGGTGGAGTTTGGTAGCATGTACAAGCTCTGTACTTCAAAAGTAACAATAACAGCAGCTACTACAATCCCGTCCAGGTCTCAACTAATGCATTCCATGTTACAGGTATTATTTGTTTTGATCTGCTTCATATTGGTTTGTGCTGGGATCTCATGTAACCCAGGGCAGCGTTGAATTCAATACACAGCTAAGGCTGGCCTTGAACTCCTGACCCTCCTGCTTCCCCCTCGCCAGTGCTAGCGCCTAGCATGGCATGATGCAGATGCTATAGATAGATACATAGGCAGATATCAAACTATCTTCAAAATGAAGAAATTGAGGCCCAGCAAGGCTTGTTACCACACGCCTTTAATCCCAGCACTCAGGACGTGGGGCAGGAGGATCTCTTTGAGTTCCAGGTCAGCCTGGTCTACACAGTGAAACCCTGTCTCAAAAAACCCCACCAAGAACAAAAACAGGAAGAATAGAAGAAAGGAAGAAACTAGCTGAGGCCCTTCGCCCAAGGCCTCACAGCCAGCAGGAGACAGGGCCAAGCTTCCCAACACTAGCCGGGAGGAATCCCGTGTCCATCACACCTTGCAGCTGTGAGCCAAGTCCTCTGAGGCTCTTATGTCCCTGGAGGGTAGCTGGGACTGCAGGCTGACAGCCCAGAGCTTGTCTTGTCACCTCCTCTTTATATATCTGAGTGGTCACCATGGGGGAAACTGAGGCTGGCTCTCAGTGAAGGCAGGGTTGTTTTCTCATCACTTCTAGAAATACATGTCAGTGTCGGGTTGTTGTCTGTGGGGACACCTGTCAAGTGGAGGCCACTACTGCTCAACATCCTGAGGTGCACAGGACAGCCCCCCACCACAAAATGACCGATCCAGGCCCAAACACCACTGCCGGGGCCTCGGGAAGGGGCTTGGGCTCCCAGCTCACAGATAAAGATGTCACAGAAGTCCTTAGAGCACCACCTCTCTCCTCATAACCATTCACAACCCCACTCCCTCCTCCAAAACAGGAACAAGACTCAGAAAGAAAAATGGCATTTGACCCAAGAGTTGGTCAGGGGAGACAGACGGCATTGGGACTGAAACCCAGCCTCACTGAACAACACTCCGATGTGACCAGGCCCCACCCACTGTCCCCCACCAGCACCCCCACCACCAGCAGGCAAAGCAGGTACACAGCCAGGAGCAGGGCCAGTTCAAATGGGGAGCATACAGGCAGAGGAAGAGTGAAGGCCCTGGGCCCCCCCTCCAGCAGAGGAGGCCTGAGACTATGTAAAGCATGCAGGGAAGGAGGCAGGGCCTCCTGGGTCCTCCTCCCCTGGGTGATTCACTTCTGCCCAGGGACAAGGAGTCACTTGAGGGCAGCAGGGCAAAGGCCTGGCCTGGTCTTGAAGAATCAGAACTTGGGCCTCTCCACCTGCCCTCACAGACCTGGAGACACCAGACCAAGAACCCTCACCTCAAGGAACCCGTCTTGGCAAAGCAGTTAGAGATCCAGAACCCCACATCCTGAGATTTCAATGCCTGGGGCGTTTCCAGAATCTAGACAGGACATCCGTTTGCCAGACACAGACAGACAGGCATGGAGGTAGTGGGACAGGGCAGCAAGTCCAAGCAGGAATGAACTTAAGGGAGAAGACAGGAAGGGGACCGAGCTGTGGGTCCAGCCTCATTCTGGGAATCACAGCCTCCATATGTGCCCCGTGTGGGCCACACCAAGCACATGCATGCACTGGGAGAGCCCTACACAGCCTCTGTGGGCTTGAAGGGGAGCCGGCACCCAGTGCATCACGCCTGGAGGTCTGACCTTGTGAGATCGGCAGCACCAGATACGCCCAGCTCCTCGGCAAGGCCGGCAGGCCATCAGCAGGACTGGGGAAGAGGGACAGGAGAGTACAGGGGAGACATGGGGGCAGGTGTAGAAGATGAGAACCAGTTACACAGGACAATGGACTGCACGGTGAAGCACTATCGGAGCCCCAAAGTTACAAAGATCTCAGCTTTGGGTCACTGAATTAGAGGGTGGGAAGTCACCCTGACCCCGCTTCCTCTTGGGAAGGTGAGTTCAGTAATGCCCAACAGGTCACACAGGGAAGGCCATGTGGCTGGCAGATGCCAGTCACAGGTGTCTGTTGTGGGGGAGTGGTGACCCAGCCCTGTCGCCTTCCAGACACAAAATCCTTCCTGCCTGGGTGACAGGACACGCCCCACCTGGGATACAGCTCCATCTGTCAGCCTGAAGGGTGGCTACCGGGGAAGGAGTGGGGGAGCGGGAGGAGGAACCCGGCCTCTGGCCTAATGAAGTGGCTTAGGCACTTCCTCCAACAGGTGCCCATCTGGGTGGCGTCAAGACCATCGTAAAGACGTCTGCGGGCGGGGGTGGCCCGGGCTTTGTTGTGCGGGGGAGGGGCACGGTCCGCGGCAGGGCGCCAGGCACCTGCTCCAGGTGAAGCGGTACCTGCCAGAAACCAAACGCTGAGCACACAGCCGAGCAGGGCGTGGGGACGAGTGGCACCGGAACCCGCAGCTGGCCTCAGACACCGAGGTGGGGCCCCCGCTGCGCCCGCTGCTTCTCGGGGAGGGCCGGAGGAGGGGGTGCGGTGGCAGAATCCCGAACAGCACCCCTCCCTCCGACCACGCCGGCGCCCCCACTTGCTACCAGGGCCCGCGCGGGCTCCCGATGGGGACCTCGTCCCGGGCTCTCCCCGTGCCTGGGGTCCTCCGCGCCGTCCGGCCGCCCCGCGGGTGCGGACAAGTCGCCTACCTGCACGGCGTCGCCGGCCATGTCCTCCGGCCGCCCGCCAGGGGTCCCAGCGCCGAGGGAGGGCTTGCGAGCGGGCGCGGCGGGAGGCGCGACGCCCAGACCCTCCCTGGCGCGCGGCGCGATCCGGCCTGCTCCGCTCGGCCCGGCCTGGCCAGGCCTCCGCCGAGCTGCGCCCTCCGGCCCCAGCGGCTGCAGGACGGGTCACGTGAGCGCCGAGGTCCGCGCCTGGGGAGGAGGCGGGGCGGGGGCGGGGCTCCCGGCGGCCCCCGGGGCTTGCAGCGGGGAGTGGGGTCCCGTTCGCTGTGCGCGCGGCTTGCACCGCCCGAAGCGTGCTGGACTCTGAACAGGCCTGAGCCGCCGCGAGCTGCAGAGGCCTTGCTCCCCGCCTCGGACCCCTCGAAAGAAAAATCACGATCCACCTCTCCTGCGCCCAGCGGCACAGGCGCATCCTCCCGTTTCCCCGGAGGCAAGCGACTGGGAGAACAGGACTTCAAATCCCAGGGCCCCGGGCCTTTGGAGACCACCGTACCCTCAGGGCAAGGATGTCTTTAAAACTTAAAGAGGAAGAGTGGGCCAAGCGCACAAAAAATGCCAGCAGCTGTCACGTTCATTGTTTTGAAGATTTTATTTTATGTGTGTTAGAAGTAAGTTCGAGGTGGCCAGGAAAGAGACCACCATTCTAACTGAAATGTCTGAACAAGACAAAATTTACTTGATCAAGACAGTGCTGGGGAAAAGCGAACACACGGAGACAGGAAGTACATTTGGTTTTTATTCTAACTCAGGTGACCTCACAATCTTATTCAATTGGCTAGTCTGAAAAAACTCGGTGCAGAGGAAGTGGAGGAGGAAGGGGAAAGGGTCACTGGTCCAAGCCATCAAATTCCTAGAATGGCGCGGGGGAGGGGGGGAGGGCCTTGTTTTACTGGGTAGGGAGGATTAAATATCTCCATAAAGTTACCAGGTAGGGGAGATGATGATTGTAATTACTGTCCAAAACACAAGTTTTATAGTATTTGCTAGGAAAGACTTATTTTATTTCTTACCTATGTATATATGTGTGTCTGTGTGTGGTTTATGCACATGTGTGCAGGTGCCTCTGGAGATCAGAAGATGACATGGGATCCCCTAGAACAAAGTCATAAAGTTTGTGAGCCGCCCCACCTAGGTGCTGAGAGTCAGACTTGGGTTTCTACAAGAGCAGTATTGCTTCTAAACACTGATCCATCTCTCCAACCCCTATTTTAATTTTTATTCTATTTGTTTAGTGGGGGGGGGGGCGCATGCGCAAGCCAAGGCAAATGTGTGGCGGCCAGTGGACAACTTGCAGGGTCAGTTCTCTCCTTCGGCCCTATCGTTTTGGGGGGGCCCACACTCAGGTCATCAGGCTTGGCCTTAAGTGCCTTGACCTGCTGAGCCATCTCACTGGACATTCGGTCACTTTTAATATATGTGCCACTATTGATTAAGGGATTTGAACCTCAGCATGGCCTCTGATGCACTGGCTCCTGTGGATCCCCGAAGGCTCTAGTTTTTGCCCTCAGTGAAGTTTTGCTGGCTTCTTTTTCCTGGATGCTGCATTCAGATGGTCACCGTCAATGCACACTAGTGTCCAAATGGAATGTAGAGGCTTCTGCAGGATTTCTCTCGGGGGACCAGAGTAATGCAGGTAGTTTGTATTGTGGTAGCTGTGAGGACCTCTCACGCAGAAACCCGGTGAGGGATCCAAACTTTGGTCCCCAGGGCTCCAGGCAGGACACACTCGGTAGAGGCAGTGCCTACAATGGGAGCCCTCCAGGAATGGGCACTGGCACAGGAGGACAAGAGTATCTTACGTGTCTCTGTCTTCCCAGGGACAAAGCTGTGGAGTCTTTCTTTGGGCCAGGTTTTTGGGTATTTTAACAGAGAGGAGGAAAATTACAGAGGTGGGGAACCACTCCCTCTGCACCTTGCCCAAGTCCTCCACAGGCCTAGTGCACCATCACTGGTCTTTCCAGACAGAATGGAACCCTTCTTCCTTGTCTCCCAGCCTCCTCCTACTGTCTCTTCTCCAACCACAGCCCAAGGGGGCCTGTGTGACACTGCCCTCGCCTTCTCTACATCTCTCCTCACTCACCCCTTCAGCAAACTGACATCCTAATTATACC
This sequence comes from Peromyscus leucopus, assembly GCF_004664715.2. Lineage (NCBI taxonomy): Eukaryota > Metazoa > Chordata > Mammalia > Rodentia > Cricetidae > Peromyscus > Peromyscus leucopus. Next base: position 74,561,763 of record NC_051067.1, read on the forward strand.
TCAGATGTTGGCTGGGTGAATTAAATAGCTTGCCAAACTAGTCATCTAGCTTCCTTTTTGCAGACTGATAAAAGAGAAACTCCTTGCCTTCATAATCAAGACAGGATGTTCACGATCCCTGCATAGTGGGCAAGGAACCCACCCATTTTACAGCTGAGGAGGGCATGGGATTGGCAGGGAAAACCCTTGCCCAGGGCCTTGCCTGCCAGGTTCTGAGCTGCCTCTGGGGATGGAGCTTGGGAATCCAGCCAGATTCTCCTTCAACCTTCCAGCATTCATTTACTCAGTGAGTCTTTATCACGGTCTACGAGGGATTTGGGTGCAGTGGAAACAGAGCTGTACTCTAGGCTTTAAAAGGGACAAAGAACTCATTGTAAATGGCTCCACATAACAATGATAAAAATCGCAGCAGATTCCTGAAGCATCCCTGGCCTCTCTCCAATCTACTCTGGGGCCTGGAAACACTAGATCCCAGACACATTAGGTCTCACCACGGTCTGCCTCTCTATGCTGGAAAGTCTAGTCCTGTCTTTGAAGCAGCCTTAGAAAAGGTTTCTCACCCTCATTTGGCCTTCAAGGTAGTCTGTACAGCCACTCGGGTTCATTTCCTTGCTGCCAACCACAGGGCCTTTGCACAGGCTGTTTGTTCTCTGGTCTAAAATGTCTTTCCATCATATTTCCCCAAGGCTGGTCCCCTGTGTTCAATTATTTATTTAAATTCTTATTACATTAAAAATTGTATTTAAATGTATTTTTATGTGTGTGTATGTCTGTGTGTAAATATGTGCACATGGGTCTAGGTCCCCTCAGAGGCCAGAAAAGGGTATCAGATTCCCTAGAACTGGAGTTACAGGTAGTTATGAGCCTTAACTGCTGCCATCTCTCCAGCCTGTCACTGGCCTACTTTAAATATTTTTTATTTGTTTGTTTTAATCAACTGTTTACATGTCACCATTCTGAGACCCTCATAGTCCCCCCCCCCATGAGTCTGCATCTCCAGTCCTTGACATGGTTTGACTTAATTTTCAAAGGCCTTCTGCTCTGGTTGTGTTGGTTTGAATGAGAATGGCCTCCATAGACTCATATATTTGAATGTTTGGTCCCTAGCTGATGAACTGTTTGGGAAGGATTAGGAGGTGTGGCCTTATTGGAGGTAATGTGTCACTGGGGGTGGGCTTGGAGGTTCTAAAAGCCAATGCTAGGTCCAGACTTGCTCTCTCTGCACTGTACCTGTATATCAGTATGTAAGCTCTCAGCTACTGCTCCAGCACCATACCTACCTGCCACCACTTCCCACAATGACGATGGTCATGGACTAATCCTCTGAAACTGTAAACAAGACCTCAGTTAAATACTTTCTTCTACAAGTTGCCTTGGTCATGATGTCTATTCATAAACAGAACAGTAACTCACAGGCCTTGTTCTCTCCATTGTAGAACAGAGGAGTGGACACAGTGAGAGGTAGCAATGGAACATTATCCCTATGGAGGCCTGAAGACAACCACACCATGGTGGGGAATGAGCCGGGCCAGGGTTCTCAGAGCTGGCCTTGGAGTTGAGTGTTAAAGAATGAGCAGAGATGTGCCTGACGGTTAGAAAATCCCAGAATCCAGAAGGTAGAAGTAGACAGATCTGTGTGAATTTGAGAGGCCAGCCAGGCCACATAGTAAGACCTTATCTCAAAAAAAAAAAAAGGCCAGAGCCGGGCGGTGGTGGCGCATGCCTTTAATCCCAGCACTCGGGAGGCAGAGCCAGGTGGATCTCTGTGAGTTCGAGGCCAGCCTGGGCTACCAAGTGAGCTCCAGGAAAGGCGCAAAGCTACGCAGAGAAACCTTGTCTCGAAAAAACCAAAAAAAAAAAAAAAAAAAAAAGAAAAAGGCCAGGCGTTGGTGTCCTACACCTTTAATCCCAGCACTCAGGAGGCAGAGGCAGGCAGATCTCTGTGAATTCAAGGCCAGCCTGGTCTACAGAGCTAGTTGCAGGACAGTCAGGATTGTTATACAGAAAAACCCTGTCTTAAAAAACAAACAAACAAACAAAAAAGAGTAGCAGGGGAGAGGTCCAGGGATCCTCAGGGAAAACACTGAAGTTCTGGGATATCATTGGCTCCTCTGTCCCCCGTCTTCTACCTCTCTCCTCCATCAGTCCACTCTGGCCATAGGGCCTCTCACTGCTCCTCAGGCAAGACAAGCCTGTTCTGACCTCAGGACCCTGAACTGGTTCTTCCCTCTATCTGTAACACTGCTCCTTTTCATCCTCATTCCCACTTTTGTTCAAATGCCACTTCCTATGCCAGACCTTTTCTGTCACCTTCACCTAGAACAAGCCCCATCCCGCCCTTCCAACTCTACCCTGAAAATTATATATTTTCTTTTCTGTGCATGAGTGTTTTGCCTGTATGCTTGTCTGTGTACTGCTGTGGAATAATCCTCTTGTACACTGTAAAGATTTGTCACTCGAATTTGTTTGATAAAACGCTGATTGGCCAGTAGCCAGGCAGGAAGTACAGACGGGGAGACCAAACTAAGGATGAGAAGGAGAAGGGCAGTTACCAGCCAGACACAGAGGGAGCAGGACATGAACGTGCCATGCTAATAAAGGTAGCACCATGTGGCAAAGCATAAATAGAAATATGGGTTAATTTAAGTGTAAGAGTTAGCTAGTAACAAGTGTGAGCTATGGACCAAGCATTTACAATTAGTATAAGCCTCTGAGTGGTTATTTGGGACCAGGCATTCGGGACAGGAAACATCCATTTACAGTGTACCACATACATGTCTGGTCCTGCAGAAGTCAAAAGAGGTCATCAGATCCCCTGGAACTGGAGTTATAGATAGTTGTGAACCATCAAGTGGGTGCTGGAAGCCAAACCTGGATCTTCTGCAAAAGCAACAAGTGCTCTTAACCATCAAGCCACCTCTCCAGTGCCCACAAACATCTATATGTGGTACTTGTGACTGAACCCAGGGCCTTGTGCATCTGGACAGGTGTTCTACTGATCAGCTACCACCTCAGCTCTCCTGAAAAAAGGTTTTATTTTAAATTAGTTTACATGTCTGGGTTTTTGCCTGCATGCATGTCTGGGTGTTTTGGCTGCATGCATGTCTGTGTACTATATGCATGCTTGATACCCTCAGAAGCCAGAAGAGGGCATCAGATTACCTGTGTTTACAGGTTGTGATCCAGTGTTGGTGCTGGGAATGGAACCTAAGTCCTTTGGAAAAGCAGCCAGTGCTTTTTTGTTTGTTTGTTGTTGTTTTTGTTTGTTTGTTTGTTTTTCGAGACAGGGTTTCTCTGTGTAGCTTTGGCATCTTTCCTGGATCTCACTCTGTAGCCCAGGCTGGCCTCGAACTCACAGAGATCCACCTGCCTCTGCCTTCTGAGTGCTGGGATTAAAGGCATGCGCCACCACCGCCCAGCTGCAGCCAGCGCTCTTAACCACCGAGCCAGCTCCCCTGCCTGCAGTTTGTAATCTCCTTCTCTACGGTGGGGTTGAATACGCACGTGCTATGTATGTGCTCTACCAACCAGCTACATCCCCAGACCTCCTTTTAAAAAAAATAATAAAACAGGGTTTCTCTATGTAGCTCTAGCTGTCCTGGAACTCACTTTATAGACCAGGCTGGTAACCCTGAGATCCGCCTGCCTCTGCCTCCCAAGTGCTGGGAACAAAGGTATGTGCCATCACCACCTGGCTATAATGTTTCACTTTTAAAAAATATTTTTAGGTCTGGAAACAAGACATCTCTAGGCAGCCTAGATTTGGACTCTTTGGAGTTTTTTTTAGTCATAGAAATTGATGAGTCAGACAGTGATGGTGCACCTTTTATCCCAGCACTCAGGAGGCAGAGGCAGGGAGGGGCATCTCTGAGTTCCAGGCCAGCCAAGTCTACAGAGCGAGTTCTAGGACAGCCAGGGCTACACAGAGAAACCCTGTCTCAAAAACAAAACAAACAAACAAAAAACATAAAAAGGCCAGCTGTGGTGGCATACCCTTTTAATCCCAGCACTTGGGAGGCAGAGGCAGGTGGATCTTTATGAATTCAAGGCAAGCCTGGTCTACAAATCTAGTTTCAGGACAGCCAGAGTGGTTACATAGAGAAACCTTGTCTCTAAAGAAAAACAAAACAAAACAAACAAACAACAAAAAACTAAGAACCACTTTCCCAGCATTCAGATAATGAGGACTTTGGGGGGGAAAAAAGATTTTTTTTTTTTTTGGTTTTTGAGACATCGTTTCTCTGTGTAGCTTTGTGCCTTTCCTGGATCTTGCTCTGTAGACCAGGCTGGCCTTGAACTCACAAAGATCCGCCTGGCTCTGCCTCCCAAGTGCTGGGATTAAAGGCATGTGTCACCACGGCCCAGCAAAAAAAAGTTTTTAGAATTATTTATTTATGTATACACGCATAAATTGTGTACATGTACAGGTGTCCACCAAAGCCAGAGGGGGCATCGAATCTCCTTGGGGCTAGAGTAACAGTGGTTGTGACATGAGTGCAGTGACCCAAACTCATGTCCTCTGCAAGAATACTGCTCATAACTGCTGAGCCAGTTCTCCGGCCCCAGCTTTAATTTGAGACAGTCTTGCTACCTAGCGCAGGCTGTCCTTGAACTCACCATGTAGACTAGGAAGCTTCCTATTTCAGCCTCTGGAGTAACAGGACTATACATGTCTCAATGGTAAAACACTTGCCCAGAGTCCTCCAGTGAGGAGCTAGGGACATGTCTCAATGGTAATACACTTGCCTGGCATGTGGAAGACCTTGGAATCCATGCCCAGAACCACCAAAAGATAAATAACAACAATAAAAAGAGCTGCCAAGTGACTGGAAAGAGGAACATCGGGACACGCTGGAATCCGGTCTGTGTCTGACAGAGGGGTGGCTGTGGGTACAAGCTGGCCTCTTAGAGAAGCTCAGCAGAGGAGAGGCCGTGGTGCCTGAGACAGTAGCTCCACTCCATGTGTCAGGGCAGTTTTTCCTCCAGAGCCGGAAGGAAGCCACAGCCTCATGCATGGGAGGCCAGTGTCTAGCAGTGACACACAGCCCAGGACACTGCCATGGTATTTGAACTAGACTCTGAGTCAGTGAAAAACATACAAAGTTCTTATCAGGGTGGAGCTGAATGAGGTTGCATTGCTCCCGAGATAAAGTTCTTTGCCAACCAAATACCAAGCTCAGCGCAGTGGCGTGGGCAGTCATCCCAGCATTCCAGAAGCTGAAGCTGGAGGTACGGTGCAGGTTCAAAGCCCTCCTGGGATATTCAGAGAAACCTTGTTTCAAAAAACAAGCAAAACAAAACAAAACAAATAAAGCAGGGACTAGAGAGGTGGCTCATCGATTAAGAGTTTGACCATTCCTGGAAAAGACCAGTTTGATGCCCAGCACCCATGTTCAGTGGCTGTAACCCCAGCCAGGAGGTCTTCACACAGACACAGAAATAAAAATAAACCTAAAAGAAATCAACCCTTTCCTCTCTGCATACAAGTTTTTAAAAAGGAGATGGTTTATGTGAGAGAGCTTGCTCTGCAAGCGTGAGGCCCCGACTTCATGTCCCCGCACCCATGCACAAACCCGGCATGAGCACCTGCATGGTGAGATGGAGACGGGCAGCAGCAGACATGGCAGCTGCTTCTGTCGAGAGACGGAGCAGATGGAAAGCCATGGAAGGCGCCTTGTTTTAGTAGATGAGAGAGATGGTAGCCCAGGCCTGGATGGGGTTCAAGATCATCCACCTTAAGCCGGGCGTGGCAGCGCACACCTCTGATCCCAGTGCTGGGGAGGCAGAGGCAGGCAGATCTCTGAGTTCGAGGCCAGCCTGGCCTACAGAGGAACCCTGTCTTTTTTTTTTTTTTTCACTTTTTTAAAATTTATTTTTCTATTATCAGCTTGATACAGTATAAAACCCTATCCTAATTGTGACATGTTTCACTGAGGCTTGCCCAGTAATTGAGTAAAACCAAAACTTATTATAAGCCACAGTCATCCTAGGGTCCCCCTTGCTATATAGCCTCCCTGGGAACCCTGTCTTAAAAAAAAAAATCATCCACTTTGGCTCACCCTCCTCAGCTACTGAGTGAGTTTGAGGCCAGCCTCAGCTACATGAGAACCACAAAAACAGGGACTGGAGAAATGATTCACTGGTTGAGAGTTCTTCCATGCCAGGCGGTGGTGGCACACCACCTTTAATCCCAGCACTCGGGAGGCAGAGCCAGGCAGATCTCTGTGAGTTCGAGGCCAGCCTGGGCTACCAAGTGAGTTCCAGGAAAGGTGCAAAGCTACACAGAGAAACCCTGTCTCGAAAAACCAAAAAAAAAAAAAAAAGAGTTCTTCCATAAGATCCAATTTTTAACCCTTTTGTCTTTACTCAACCTATTCTACCTTAAATTCTGCTGTGCCCTTCACAGGCCTCGTCCCAAAGATCCATCACTATAAATGATCCTATTCTTGAATTTCCCAAGGCATAGAATCATCAACACACAATTCTTAAGTGCTATCTCCTTCCACTCAGCATGTTTTTTTGTTTTTTGTTTTTTTTGTTTTGTTTTGTTTTTTTGTTTTTTGGAGACAGGGTTTCTCTGTGTAGCTTTGTGCCTTTCCTGGAACTCACTCTGTAGTCCAGGCTGGCCTCAAACTCACGAAGATCCGCCTGCCTCTGCCTCCTGAGTGCTGGGATTAAAGGCGTGCGCCACCACGGCCCGCTATGTTTTTGTTTTTTGAGATAGGGTCTTTCATAGCCCAGGCTGGCCTCAAACTTGATATATAGCTAAGAATCTTTTTTGTTGTTGTTGCTAAAACAGTGTTTTCCTGTATAGTCCTGGCTGTCCTGGAACTCGCTCTGCAGACCAGGCTGGCCTCAAACTCAGATCTGCCTGCCTCTTCCTCCTGCCTCCTGGGATTAAAGGCCTTTGCCACCACACCCAGCCTCTCTACCTTATGTTTTGAGATTGAGTTTGGACTGCACCGCACTTGGCTGGATTGACTGGCTGCTGAATCCCAGCGATCCTTGTTTCTGCCTCCTCGGCACTAAGTTATAGACACACACTGCGTGCTTTTTAATGTGGGAACTTGTGCTGGGATTAAAGGCATGCATCACCACTGCCTGGCTCCAAGAATCTGGAATCTCAGATCCATCCGCCTCTGCCTCCTGAGTGTTGGGATTAAAGGCGTGTACCCCCACCCACCCCCTGGTTTATACAGTACTCAGAGCTTTGAGCATGTAAGCAAGGCACTCTAACAAATTAATCACACAGCATGCGCCCCACCCCCCTTATGTATTATTATGAAAACCTCTCCCTAGACGATGGTGGCGCACACCTTTAATCCCAGCACTCTGGAGGCAGAAGCAGTCAGATCTCTGAGGGTAGCCTGGTCTACAGAGCGAGTTCCAGGACAGCCAGGGCTGTTACAAAGAGAAACCCTGCATTTAAAAAAAAAAAAAATCAAACAAGCAAACAAAACATCTCTTACATTCTAAGAGACTAGAACTTTTGCTAGACCTCACAGCCAGAGTTAGTCCACCTGAAGGTCACTCAAGACTGCTCTCCTACTGTGTCCTGAGCTTGTCTGTCTAAACTGCCTTTAAGAGAAAAACAGAAGTCCAGCCTCAGTTGGCTTATATTTCCATGTCAATTCTTACAACCTAAGCTAATGCATAACTGAAATCTCAAATTATGTACTGGTCTATGCCCCTGACCCACAAACAATGCATGCATGTTTATACATTGGATATAATAATCATTGGCTGGAAAGAACAAATGTAGGAATATGCACCATGAATGTTGAAATCAATATATGGATATTGCTTGACAAACAATGATATTTGTAATATTTTTGTTACCTGGGCCAGCTGGATTTACTGACTTAATCCCTTGTAAACCTCTGTTAAAGATTTCTGTAAAGTGTCCCTCATTCCTTTCCTATGGGATGCTCTCTGTACTGTTCAATAAAAGAGAGAGAAAGCTTTTTGTTATGGACACACATACAGGGACAGATTCCCAGGACAATCTTCAGGAAGGAACAGACTCAGGCCCAAACAACAGACAGACAGGGAGAGCAATGTAAAGAATTCAAAGCAGGGCTTGCTCTTGATTTACTGACAAGAGGAAGTGCTTTGATTTCTTTCCTTATGTGACACAGATGCATTATTGGTGACTCCGAGTTAATTATTAATTCGTTCAAACCAACTGCACTTTAGGAGCAAGGATCTCACTATATAGCCCAGGCTAATCTGGAATTTAAACTCCTCTTGTCTCAGCTTTCCAAGTGCTGGTACCACAGGCATGAGCCACAACACTGATAGCTCTCATGAATGTGTCCTTGAGAACAAAACATGTTTCATTGATTAGTTTCATGGTCATTTCATGGATTAATTGATTTGGGGGTGTCTGTGCACATCTGTGGAAGTCAGACCATGACTATCAGGGATCCAGTCTCTCCTTTTTCTACCTTTATATACTTTCAGAGAATTAAAGGTTTTCAGGCCATCCTGGACTACACGAAACCCTATCTCAAAAAAATCAAAGCCAGAGCCAGACATTGGTGGCGCACGCCTTTAATCCCAGTGCTGGGGAGGCAGAGGCAGGCAGATATCCGAGTTTGAGGCCAGCCTAGTCTACAGAGTTGAGTTCCAAGACAGCCAGGGATACATAGAGAAACCCTGTCTCCAAAAACCAAAACCAACCAAACAAAAAACAAATAATAACAACAATAACAATAAAATAAAATAGAAAAAAAATCAAAACCAGGCCTGGAGAGCTGGCTCAGTGGTTAAGGGCCATTGTGGCTCTTGCAGTGGACAGGGGCTTGGTTCCTAGCACCCATATGACCGCTCATAATCGCCTGTTCCAGAGCGACCTCTGGTGGCCCCAGGCACACATGTGTATTATACACACAGGCAAAAGGCTCATACACAAAATATTAAAAAATTAATCTAAAAAACAAACCCCAAGGCCAAACCAAAACAATGAAACTGGTTCTAGCTCAGCAGCAGAGGCTCGCTTAGCATAGCAAGCCCTGATTCCACCCTCAGCCCACCGAATAAGAAAAAGAGAAAACTCTGAGAACCCGCCGATTAGAAAGCACCTACTCTAGCAGGGCAAGTGAGTTCCAGGACAGCCAGGGCTACACAGAGAAACCCTATCTGGAAAAAAACAAACAAACAAACAAAAAACAAAAACCGACCAACCAAACAAGAGCCAGAAATTTTACGATAGCCAGGAAACTACACTTTCAAAAGGGTGGGGCACAAGCATGGGCAACTAACAGGCGGTTGCCAGCACTAAATATGGCAGCATCCACGCAGGCCTAAGCTCACCTCACGTGACGGGGCGGGACCAACGCTTAGCTCGTCCCCCCCACTCGGACACGCCTACTCTTTGATTGCCCAATGAACCTCAGGCTCCAGGCACGCCCCCTTTCGCCCCTTTCACCAATAGCCGCCCGACAGCGTCCTTATAATCCAATCACCACTTCCTCCTCCGTTGAGTGATTAGTCAACGGCCCAGTGAGCAAGATCCAGAGTCGGGGTCCAGGCAGGAAGCGTTGCTGCTCGCGTCCAGGGGCTCGACGTACAACCAGACGGGCGGCTTTCCTCGCAGCTCGCGGCGGCGAACCGGGCGGCGGGTAAGTGGTGGTCCCCGAGCTCGGGGCTGCGGTGCGGGGCTGTGAGTTGGCTGAGGGGACGCCGCGGTGCAGCGGCGGGAGCGGGCGCGAGGCGGCAGGGCGGTTAGGCACCCACCTCGAGCTGGCCGTTGGGCTCCCGTGCGCATGCGCCAGGGGCGGGCCAGCCGTTAGTGCGTCGGCTTCCGGGAGCGATGTCATGGCGGCGCTCCGAGGCCGGCCCGTTTATCGGGGCGGAGGGCTGCTTCACGCTGGGGTTGGGGGCGCGGCAGGATGACCCAGGCTTCCTCCGGGCAGACTTGCCGAGTCTGCAGGCACCTGCCTCCCGTCCTGCTCTGCCGATCTCCAGGAGAGTCTCCGAAGGCCGGTCATTCACCTGGTGTCGCTTTCCGGGCGTGAGCCGGCTCAGCCCGGTTGCCTCTCGTTTTCCCGGGGCCTGATTGGAATTTTAGGTTTGGGACAGCCACTCCCCGGGTTCACTTGTTTAATTCTCCGTAACCTGATGGAACCGAGGCCTGACGCATTTAGGGGTATCCGCTCCGAGTAGTTCTTTCTGGAACGTTTGGTGTGTCCCATCTCGTTGTCTGAGACAGGATCTCTGACTGGAATTCGCTATGAAGATCAGGTCAGCCCCGAACTCACTGCAATGCGCTTGCATCTGTCTGCGGAGCGCTTCACATTTATCCCCTAACTAGCACAAACTTTTTAGCCATATTGCCTAAAAACAGTACACGTGTGAGGGGCCATAAGCTAGATTCTTGTGAAGTCGAGGCCGTCCTTGAACTTTTAATTTGCGTGTATGTGTGTGAATGAATTATCTGTGTGCAGGTGCTCATGGAGGCCAGAAGAGGGAGTCAAACCTCCAGTACGTGGAGTTGGAAGGTGGTTGGGAACTGAGGAACCTAATTCAGGTCGTCTGAAAGCATCAAGCGTTTTAACTGCTTTGCCATCTCCCCTGGCCAGTCTTGAATGTCTGAGGGTTTTTTTTGTTGTTGAGCCAGGATCTCACTATGTGGCCCTGGCAGGCCTGGAACCCATAGAGATCTGCCTGCCCCAGCCTCAGGCAATTTTAAAGTTCATTTTAATATACACTCAGCATTTGGGAGGTTGAGATAGGAGGATCACCAATTCCATAGCAAGTCTGAGGGGCTGGCTGCATGAGATCTTTTCTCAAATAAAAATAGGTACAGCCGGGCGGTGGTGGCGCACACCTTTAATCCCAGCACTCAGGAGACAGAGGCAGGCAGATCTCTTGAGTTCGAAGCCAGCCTGGTCTACAAAGCGAGTTCCAGGACAGGCTCCAAAGCTACACAGAGAAACCCTGTCTTGAAAACAACAACAACAACAAAATACAGATACACCATCTTGGCCATTCATGTGTTTGAGCCCAGAGATGTCTGGTCTTTCCACACCCAAGGTGTTTGGTGTCTGATCTTCTTTCTCTCCCCTACTCAGTATCCCACCCCAGATGGTTCTCTTTCCCTGACTGATTTTCCTGCTGTTGGTCTTATCCTCCACTCCATCTTGAGCAAATTCTTTTTGGTTCTTCAAGACAGGGTTTCTCTGTGTTCTGGAACTCGGTTCTGTAGACCAGGCTGACCTCAAACTCACAGAGACCTGCCTGCTTCTGCCTCCGAGTGCTGGGATTAAAGGGATCGCCATCACCTAGCCTTGAGCGAATTCTTATTGAGTCACTCAACCCCAAGCCTAGTTAGTAATTCTCCATTGTTTAGCATGTTACACGTGCCCTGGGCCTGCCTCGCCCTTCTCTCCTAGATGTCTCTGCTTTAGCCCCATGTAGACCTTTGCCAGGGTCTGGTGCTTTAGTAACTGATAACTTTTTAAAAGCATTTTTATTTTGTGTATATTATGGGTTTGTGTATGTGTCAGAGGACAACCCATCAGTTCTCTCCACTCTGTGGATTCTGGGGAATCGTACCCTTACCTCCTGGGTAGTAATCTTTCTTGAGGGGCAGATGAACCTGTCCCTTTGCTGCAGTGGAAACTCTCCTGGTGTCAGTGTGCAGCCATAAGACCCCAGGTGTAGGTCCATTCATTACCACTGCTGCTGACCCAGGTCCTCTTCTAGACATAAGCAGGCTGGCAAGAAGAGTGCTTTTGTTTGTTTGTTGAGACAGGGTTTCTCTGTGTAGCCCAGGCTGTCCTGGAACTCACAGAGATCCACCTGCCTCTGCCTCCCGTGCTGGAATCAAAGGTGTGGGCCACCTCCACACTTAGCTGAGAAGAGTGCTTTTTTTAAGTTGATGCTAAAAGGAAGTACACTTCTGGAGAATAAGACCCAACTACATGTGTGTTGGAGAGGGAGGTCATGACCCATGCGCAGTCAGCAACTGCGGTGATGGTAAGGCATGTGGGGGGTTTGTTGTTGTTACAATGGGGTCTCACGCTCTGGCCCTGGCTGTGTGGACCAGGCTGCTTCTGTCCTGAGTGCTAGGATTAAGGATGTGGGCCACCACCTGACATTTGAAAATAGTTGATTTGATGGTGGTGGTGGTGGCCCACAACTTTAATCCCAGCACTTGGGGGTTGGGGGAGGAGGACCTTTGTGAGTTTATAGAGCAAGTTAGTTCCAGGACAGGCAGGGCTACACAAAGAAATTCTGTCTCAAAAATAAGTAAATAAAACTTTATGAGTGACTATTTTGCCTGCATGTATGTATGTGTACCACATGGGTTGCCTGGTGCCCAGAAGCCAAAAGGCTTGGATCCCAGGAAATCGTTACACATAGTTGTGAATCACCATGTATAGGTACTAGGTGACAACTGCCGGGCCATTTCTCCAGGCCTGAACCCAGCCTGTTTTAAACAGTACGGTGACAAGCCAGAAGTGATTTATTTAGCTGGAGTGGGCTCCTTCTGCCTGCGGTGGGGTTGTGTACAGGATAGAAGTCATGGACAGAAGGCTGTGGCATCATTCAGACCAAAACTTAGCCAAATGACACCATGTGACACGCTCACACGCAGGGACACTGTTTGGCCATAAAAAGTATAAAAAGGAGTGACCCACCTCTAAAACTAAAAAAAGAAAAAAGAAAAGGAATGAATCATTGGTTCATGTTGTATTGTGGCTGAGTGTTAGAATGTAAAAGGCCACATGATGCTGTCTGAACCTATTTATAGAAAATGCCCAGAAAAGGCCAGTTCATCTGCAGAGATGAGAAGCAGATGGATGGTTCTGGGAGTTGGGTGGTGGCTAACGGGTACAGAGGTAGTCTTACTTTGTGGTTTAGGGGATGGAGTCCAGGGTTTCTCACATGCCAGGCATCTAACTGTGAGCCACACCCCCAGGCCCAGAGGCTTTTTTTCCCCTGTGTTTTGCCTGATTGCATTTATATTCACTGAGTGCATGCTTTATGCCTGTGGAGGTCAGAAGAGGACATTGGTCTCCTGAACTGGAGTTGTGGTTGTGAAGCGTGTGGGTGCTGATAATTGAACCCCATTCCTCTCTCCCAAAGAGCATGTGCTCTTAACCACTGAGCCATCTCTCCAGCCTATCCAGAAGGTTTTCTCTTTTACAGGTGGTGAAGTATGTTAGAGTTGATTGTGCTGATGTCAGCATGTTTGTTGATTCCTGAATTGTGTACTTTGGTGAATTGTATAGCATATGACTTTCCATAAAGCTGTTCCAATTTTAAAGAAACAAAAAAAGGCCACTTGGGGCCAGCACAGTAGCCTATGTGAGAAGTGGCTAGGTAGACCTGACTGGATTTGGTGAGTGAGATTTGCTGGTCGGTCAGGACTGTCTCTGAGAATGGAGATCGGGGATACAGATGCGGGCCTTGAGCAGAAACAAAAAGCTTTGCTTTAGGCCTCTTGAATTAAACTTCTAAGGATATGGGAAGGCAGCTGGTAATTGGTCTGGAGTGGAAAAAGCATATGTCTGGAGACAAAGTTGGGGGACCTTGGCATAGAAATGACTGAATTTGGATAAAGTCATAAGAGGGCCAGAAGTGAGTCCTAATATGTTAGCATCTGACCTCAGGAACTGTTTCAGCAGGCCAGGGAGTACAAAAGACAAGCCTTGTACTTGGTGTTTGAGGGATTAATGAAGTGAGGGGGAGCTTGTCCCCTGTGAATTCCATTTAGCATCTCAGCTGGCTGGCGTTCTTGCTTGCCTGGCCCAATGGGAACCCTCTTCATAAAAGCACTTAACGATTCCCCTGGGTAGACCACAAACAGCAGGGGAGGCTGGCCAGGGCAGGGCGGATGCTGCTCGCTCTCTTGCCCACTGTTCCTTTCTCAGCACCAAGGCAGCCACAACTGAACGTCCTAGGTTTTGCTTCATGCAGGTGATGGGAGGTCCTTGGGGAGGGTGGTCTGAGGAGCCTTCTTAGTGCTCAAAAAAAACCTTGAATGTCAGGGAGGGCACATTAACCAGGCAAGATGGTGTCTGCCTGTAATCCAAACACTTGTGAGGCAAAGGCGGGAGAATCACAGGCAGGTTCTGGACTGGCCTATGTATTAAGGTCTTTTTTTAAAAAAAGATTTTATTTATTATGTATACAGCGTTTGTCTGCATGTATGACTGCACACCAGAAGAGGGCATCAGATCTCATTATAGATTGCTGTGATCCACCATGTGGTTGCCGGAAATGAAACTCAGGACCTCTGGAAAATCAACTGGTGCCCTTAACCTATGAGCCATCTCTCCAGCCCTATTCAAGTCTTTTTAAAACAAACAAAAGCCCTCACAAAGATTGGGGATTTTCCTCAATTGATGGAATGCTTGTCAAGGATACACACACCCCAACACTGTATTAAAAACAAAGAAAATTTTAGGTGGTACACACCTGTAATCCCAACACTTGGGAGGCAGAGGCAGGCAGATCTCTGACTTTAAGGTCAGACTAGTTTACATAGCAAGTCTCAGGCAGACAGGGTGATAGAGATCCTGTTTCAAAAAACAAAACAAAACAAATGTGTGTGCAGAGACTTAGGAACAGGTCATCTTTGGGGTGGATCTGGTCAGGGGAAGTAAGGAGGCCAGGCCAGGAAGTGTGATTGCTGTCACTCTCTTTTCTGTGGTGTTGGGGAGAGAACCTGCTAGGTAAGTGTTCTAGCCCCGAGCTTCGTCCCCAGCTGTAATATGGGATTGGTGTTTCACTGAAGACCTTAGGATGCTTGGGGGGGGGGGGGATGGGAGAGTGTGGTGTGTGCGGAGGAGAAGTTGCTGAGAGGACAGTGATGAGGGACAGTAGGCTGGAGTGGGAGGGGTTCTGCAGGTGCACCACTGAGCTAGCTCTGCCTGCTTACAGGGTTTGCCCCTGCCAGCCCCTTCCTGACCTGCCTTCCTGTCTTCTGTTCCCAGTGCCATGGCAGAACAGGATGTGGAAAATGAGCTTTTGGATTATGATGAAGATGAAGAGCCCCAAGCACCCCAGGAGAGCACTCCAGCTCCCCAGAAGAAAGATGTCAAAGGATCTTATGTCTCCATTCACAGTTCTGGTTTCCGGGACTTTCTGCTGAAGCCGGAGCTCCTGAGAGCCATAGTTGACTGTGGTTTTGAGCATCCTTCAGAGGGTATGCTACCCTGGTGTCACCGCCGTCCATACCCGCCCCATGAGTCAGTTATATCAACAGCCCCTGTGCAGGATGGCTGGAACCTGACCCTACCTGCCTCCTCTGGCAGAGGAGTGTGCAGGGAGGCAGCATCCAGTCTCTTACTCATATACCTTTTTCTTCCTCAGTCCAGCATGAGTGTATTCCCCAGGCCATTTTGGGTATGGATGTCCTATGCCAGGCCAAGTCTGGGATGGGCAAGACAGCTGTGTTTGTGCTGGCCACCCTGCAGCAGATCGAGCCCATCAATGGCCAGGTAGATGTGGGTTCCTTCTGGGCTGGGGTCCCATGTGGCAGTGCAGCCTTGGATATCATGAAACTGCTTCCATAGTCTCTTTGTGGGCTTTAAGCTGGGAATTGAAACTATACTTACTGCTGATTTGTTACACAGGTGTTCTAACACCACTGTTATAGATCAATTCTAGGGTCTTAAGAGTTATGCTTGAGTCCAGCTAGGAAGCTGAGGCAGGATTGAGAGTTCCAGGCCATAGGAAGACCCTGTTTATAAAAAAAAAAAAAAAAAAATCATATTGTGGTGGACTGGAGTGTGGCTCTGTGGTGGAGCTCTTGAGTGGCGTGTGTGAGGCTTTGGTCTGTCTCCTTGGGTGGGTGGGTGCTTGTCTTTTCAGGGCATGGCCCAAGCGTGAGGGCTATGCTGTGAGTGGGAGAGAAGACATGGCAGCCTGGGGTAACCCTTTTGTTTAGGGTCTTTGCTGCCATTCTCTGTTCCTAGCCTCTGGAGACACCAGCTTTAGTAGCTAGCCGTGAGAGTTTGAGGAGAATAGGTTTAAGGAGAAGGTGGAGATGTTTGGACCTTCAAGTGGCTTGCGTGGAAGGAACTGTAGTATTAGGTACACTGTGTGTTGGGGTGTGTGGATTTGGGTAAAGAAGATGTTTCTTGCCTACTCTACAGGTATCAGTACTGGTCATGTGCCACACAAGGGAGCTGGCCTTCCAGATCAGCAAGGAGTATGAGCGCTTCTCTAAGTACATGCCCAGTGTCAAGGTAAGCCTCCTCAGGTGCTATGTTAGGCCATGCTGGCCTCAGCTCCAGCCCAAGCAGCATTTATCAAGCTTGAGGTTAGTGGTACTTAGTTTCTTAAAAAAGCCTGATGAATTATGCCCAGTCTCCACAGGCTTGTGCTGGTCCCAGGTGCCTCTCTTCATCAGAGCTAGCCTCTCAGGCTTGCCTCTGCTCTCAAGGCTTGCCTGGGTTCTAAGGGAGGGGGGCTGGTGTTCCAGATGCCCCCAGGATGGGTAGAGCCTGTGCCGATAAGATCACTGCTCCCAGACAGATAGAAACAGTTTGCTTTCTGTCCCCATAGGTATCTGTGTTCTTTGGGGGCCTCTCCATTAAGAAGGATGAAGATGTGTTGAAGAAGAACTGTCCCCACGTTGTGGTGGGGACACCAGGCCGGATCCTGGCACTCGTACGGAGCAGGAGCCTCAACCTGAGGAATGTGAAGCACTTTGTGCTAGATGAATGTGACAAGATGCTGGAACAGCTGGGTGAGCATCCCACTGGCCTGCCTAGCCGTTCCCCACTCAGTCACAGCAGTTTTGTAGGGGCCTGATGTAGGGGGCAGGCAGTGGCTCTCATAGTGGGTCACATGGGTGGCCAGAACTTGGGGCTCCCGGGAGAAGTCTAAGGGAGAGTTCCAATGTTGACAGAGTATGTGCTGCTGCTGAGGCCAAGTTGAGTGGGACCATAGGCCCCATGAGCTGCCATCACTTAGGACATGTAGGCACACCCAGGGGATATCTAGAGGAGTAGGGTGGCTTCTGCCACCCACCTACCCGGGGCTAGGAGAGATGGGCATGTGTCCTGGGAAGGAAGCAGCTGCAGCTCTCACGCCAGCGGCTGTCTCTGCCTCAGGCTCCCTTTCCCGAAGCATGGCTCAAGGCGCACTGGCAGGGCCGCTCCATGCTGGCAGCGAGTAAGTGGACCGCGGCTCCTCCCATGCCTGCGCTCCTGCACGCCCGCCCGCCCATCCGAGCCCAGCCCATCAGGCAGCGGGGACATCCCTGGGCCCACTCCACTGTGGCCATGGTGCCAGTGTTCTCTGTCCCAGGTTGGGGAGGGCTGGCTCCTCTCTGGTATGGGTCTGCTCAGTTAGACAAGACACTCAGGCTTGCTGTGTGTTGGATCCCATCCAGACATGCGCCGGGACGTGCAAGAAATCTTTCGCCTAACACCCCATGAGAAGCAATGCATGATGTTCAGTGCCACTCTGAGCAAGGAGATCCGGCCCGTCTGCAGGAAGTTCATGCAGGATGTGAGTAGGGTGATGCCCCAGCTGGCCGCCTGCCCACCGTGGCCAGCACCTCAGCACAGCAGCTTTGGTCCATGGCCTGGAGGATACTGGGAGGCCGGCGCAGTCTCCTTACTTCCCCTGGCTTGTCAAACTGGGAGCTGAGTGTGGTCCACACCTGAGCCAGAGCAGAGCTTACGTCCGGCTATTGGGAGAGAATGGTTTACTGAGGTTGGGTGCAACAGGCCCTCTGGGAATCGTCACTGCAGAGGAGCCGCTCCCTGGAAGACACCCAGAAGTGAGCCCTGCTCGCCCCCCCTTCCTGCTTCCCTTCCCACACAGCCCATGGAGGTGTTTGTGGACGACGAGACAAAGCTCACTCTACACGGGCTGCAGCAGTACTACGTCAAGCTCAAGGACAGTGAGAAGAACCGGAAGCTCTTCGACCTCCTTGATGTCCTCGAGTTTAACCAGGTGACACTTGCACTTGCCCACACCAAGATCTGGGCCTGTGGGTGATTCTCAGTGGCCTAACTAGCATTCTCCTCCTTCAGGTGGTGATCTTTGTCAAGTCTGTGCAGCGGTGCATGGCCCTGGCCCAACTCCTGGTGGAACAGAACTTCCCAGCCATTGCTATTCACCGAGGCATGCCCCAGGAGGAGCGGTGAGTGCATGATGTCCACCGTGGCCAAGGGTGCCCTGGGACCTGTGTTTGATGCCTGTGTTTGTCTCCCTCAGCCTGTCCCGCTACCAGCAGTTCAAGGACTTCCAGCGGCGCATCCTGGTGGCTACCAACCTGTTTGGCAGAGGGATGGACATTGAGCGAGTCAACATCGTCTTCAACTATGACATGCCAGAGGACTCAGATACCTACCTTCACCGAGTGAGTGCCCCTCCCAGGGTGGGTGGATCAGAACCACACCCTTCCTCAGATCCTGAGAGGTGCCTGTCTCCTGACACCCCACCCCCCACCCCCGTCTTCCTGCAGGTGGCTCGTGCTGGTCGCTTTGGTACCAAAGGCCTGGCAGTCACTTTTGTATCTGACGAGAACGATGCCAAAGTCCTCAATGACGTCCAGGACCGGTTTGAGGTGAATGTGGCCGAGCTTCCCGAAGAAATCGACATCTCCACATACATTGAACAGAGCCGATAACCATCATGTGTGTGTAGCCAATCCTCTTCCTATGTGACACATGGGTGTATCTTTTTATTGTTTCAAAGCTGTAGCTGTGTAAGAATAAACTTTTATTGTGGATGCCTGGCTCCAGACCCTTCTTTCTTCTCTTGGTCAGTATTTCATGGACTCAGAGGTCAAGCACCAATAAGCATGCCACCTTTTTTTCATCAGTATATTTAATGTTATGTGTCAACATCGAGAAGTTTTAAAAAGATTACAAAACATATAACCTTCTAACTGTGAGACCCTTCTGCCCTGAAGTGGGGCAGCTGCGCCTCTGTACCGTGAGCCTCAGCAGCAGGCAGAATCAATGGCTGACATATCATCAGTCTTAGCTTAAGGAAATTGAACCCAGTACCCTGGCCTCTTCTGTGCTAACGATAGTTGCGAAGAGCCCAGGTTAAGGGACCTGCACACTCTCCCTAGGACTGCCTGCTTCATGTACCAGGGCAGTGGCCGCAGGTCTGTGCTAGCTGGCTTCCGTTTCTGTGGTAGGCATTAGCTGTGATGGGGCAAAGAGGCAACCAGAAGCAGGTCCAATGGCCCTTTTACCCTGCTGCGGAACTCACTGCCAGGTGTCCATCCATCCCTTCTCTATCAGAAATGGGGCCAAAGCTGGGAAGTGGCAGGAACAGAAGGCAGAAGCGTGACAGCCTTGAGTGTGTGCTGCTGACCTGGCTGGAACTGGCCTTCACATTCCTGATTCTGAGGGCCTGAGAGCCTGCAGAGGAAGGAGCCCTGGTTAAGGCTGAGCTCCCAGGCATGTCCTCCCCGCCTGCCCCAGGCCGGCCCCTTACCCGAGTTTGACTCTGGCTGGAGCCGGTGCCTGTTGTGGAGGAGCTGAACTCCGAGTACTTGTTGCCAGCAACCATGCAGGCCCACTTTCGGTACTCTTCCCTCACCTGTGAGCCCAAGGTACCCACTTAGAGGGGAGAAAGGAGCTGGGCTTGGGAATGGGCCTGGCCTCGCCTCCCTCCACCGCCGGTCTTCCCCCAGCCGCCTCTGTCTGCCTACCTTCTTGTTGAGCAGGCAGAGCGTCACGAAGAGGAAGAGGCCCTGCAGGCAGTTGAGCAGGGTGAAGATGTAGGAGAGCCATGTACTGTCGGGGTCAAAGAGGAGCAGGCCGAAGACCCAGGTACAGCCCAGCACCATGAGCTGGGCAATGGCCGTGATGGTCAGCACCCTGTGGAGCGGGCAGCTGCAGTCTGTCTCCAGCTCTCCCAAGCCCCCTGCTCAGGCCCTAGCCCCCTCAGTCTGGCTGTGCCAGCCTTCCCCGATGCCCCCTCTCTCACCTGGCCTTCCTTAGTTTCTTCATGTTTGGGTTGATTTCAGAAAACTTGGTTGTGAGCTTCCAGACAGTGATCACGAAAATGGCCGAGTTACACTGGGTGGGGATTATGGATCATGGGTTAGAAGGAGGACTGCAGTAGTTAGTAGTCTCAATGCTCCGGCCTCCAGTACCCAGAGTACTTACAAAAATGATGAAGGCCAGGGGTCCCACAAAGCTCCAGAGAAAGCCACCTATCCTAAAGTTCAACCAGCAGCTGGGGAGAAGAAAGAGCCTTCTCAGTGACCCTGCACCAGGTCCCAACACTCCACTCCAGCCTTCAACTCAACATCATAGACTCACTATGTTTCGTGCCCATATCCGTCCATTCTGGAAGCTGCTGAGATGGCCACAATGAGGAGGGGCACCCCATAGCCGATCAGGCAGCGCCACAGTGTACTCAGGCCTTGGCCCTGGAACACACGCACCACAAGGAAGTAGAGCTCTACGCCTTCCAGGGCCATCCAGCAGAAGGCAGCCAGGAATAAGTAATGTAGCAGCATTGCTACCATTTGGCAGCGCGTGCTCACCTGTGGGTGGAGGGTGGGGCTGTCAGTGCAGGGCAGGACCAATGGCTACAAAGCCGAACACCCCACCAGCTGGGCTCAAGCAGAACCTGATGGGGCGCCTTCCACACTGAGCCCCGGGACAGACCAGGCTAGCCTACTCGTAGGTCTTGACTCCAAGTGAAGTCAGGACAGGAACATACCAGGCCCCCTTCGTTCTCGACGCCCACCAGAAATATGACGGAGCCCAGGAAAAGGCAGATGCACAGGTGCAGGTGCACCATGGTTCGAGAGCTCTGGATGGACTTCACCAGGAGGAAGGTCACGATACACAGCAGCAGGCAGACCAGGGAAAGCGATAGCCCCACCTTGGTGATCAACTCCAGTCTCGGGTCCTAGGGGAGGAGCTCAGGATGAGTGGTGTGCCCTTACACCTCTCCTGGGGGCAGGGGGCTCTCTTCCCATACACCCAAAACGCCTACCTTACTTAGCTCCTACGAGAAGCCAGATTCCACACGCCTGTCTTGGAATACAGGGCCAACTCTGCCTGGCTAATAATTTCAGCTGACCATGAGGCCCAGGTTTTGGCCATGTTCAGAAAGCTATACTTTCTGGGATATTCTACACAGGGCTTTTTAAAAATCACATTTATGTATTTGTGTGTATGGCATGAAGCATCTGCCTGCCACTGTATGTGTTCTCTGGAGATGAAACTCAGGTCATTAGCGCTGGCTGCCTGTAGGCACGTTTACTCACTGATGCGAGCTGGTGCATTTTCCAGTACTTCACATTTGTGCAGGGGCTCGGGCAGAGGCCTGCATCCATCAGCTACTGGGTCGCGAAGGACTCCAGCGGAGGAACTGAGAAGCGGGGCATGGGACTATCCAAAGGGACCTACTTGAACAACCAGTGGGGTACACCCCTGAGTGGGGCCTACGGTCCTGCCCAGGCAGGCCTGGCTACCTGTGGTTTCAGGGCTTACCATTTACCTTCACATGGTACTGGGCCATCAGGATGGCAAAGCTGCTCAGGTGGTTACAGTGGCAGAGACCGGTGGTGACATTCATTGAACAGCCGTCGGTGGCCCAGCGCCCTCTCCCATCGTCACCAGTGTCCCAGAAGGCACATGTCAGCTCTTTACGTGGCTCCCTTGACACCTACGGGCAGACAGGTGATGAGAGTGTCTGGGGTAGGCAGAGGACCTTGCTTTAACGTCTACTCTGCGCAGAGAGCCTGGGGGGCCAGCAATGGCAGGAGGACAGGACCCCGGAAATCACAAGCAGTTAACAGGAAATAAATGCCAAAGAAATTAAAAGAATCGGTGGGGAATGGTTGCTTACAGATTGTAGTTAAAAACAAAAACAAACAAACAAAAAAAACCAGATTTATTGAATGTACTTGCTATCTATCTGTCTATGTATTTATAATTTGAAGACAGTCTCATACATTCCAGGTTGCCCTCAAACTCACTGTGGCTGAGGATAATGCTGACTTTTATCTTCCTGCTTCTACCTCCTGAGTGTTTGAATTACATTTTATGTGGTACTTTAATCTTTGAACTCAGGGCTTCATGTATGCTAGACAAATACTCTACCAGCTGAGCTAGATCACCAGCCTAGACTAATTTTTTTTTTAACTTTTACAGTTAATATATATATCCAGATGTGACCCTTTTTGTTTTGTTTTTCGAAACAGGGTTTCTCTGTGTAGCCCTGGCTGTCTTGGAACTCGCTCTGTAGACCAGGCTGGCTTCAAACTCACAGAGATCCACCTGCCTCTGCCTCCTGAGCACTGGGAGTGTGCCACCACAGCCCGGCCTGTGACACACACCTTTAATTCACTCACAGCAGACATGGGTGGATCATAACAGCACTGGTTGTTCTACCAGAGGACCCAGGTTCAATTCCCAGGACCCACATGGTGGCTCACAACTGTCTAACTCCAGTTCCAGGGCATGCTGCCCTCTTCTGGCCTCCATGGGACCAGGTATACATGTGGTGCACTGACATGCATGCAGGCAAGACATCGTACACGTAAAACCCTTTTTTTCTGAGACTGCATTGTTGGAGTTGCACCTGGGCTACAGCCTTCATATGGAAGGCAGAGGGGAAATCATGAGAACTGGGTTGTTTTCTCCCACAGTGTAGGGCTTGGAGACCCGACTCAGGCCAGGAATTAAACTGAGGCCTGGTGGGAAAAGCACCTTTGCCTGCTTCATGAACCATCTTGTAGGCTCAGACTGTAAATGTTTTTAACATTTATGGCACTGAGGATCAGTGGACCTTACCATGACAGGCAAACAGTCTACCACTGAGTCAACTACTAACTTTGCCTGCTGGTTATTTGTTCGTTCGCGCACTGGGGGCTGAAGCCAACCAAGTACTAACCAAGGACCGTACCACTGAGTTTGAAGCCAAGGCCTTGCCAGGTTGATCTTAATCCATTCTAGTCAGGCAGGCCTTGAACCTTGAATCTCCTGCTGCCCAGGATTCAAACACCTATGCCACAAGACCCAGTTCATGCTTTGTTTACTTTTTGAGACAGGGTCTCTCTAGAGCTCTGTCCTGAAACTCTCTGTAGACCAGGCTGGCCTCATTCACAGACCCTCCCAAGTGCTAGAATTAAAGGCGTGTGTCACCACACCCAGCTGTCATTTTTAAATTTTTATGTGTTTTTAGTGTTTTTTATTATATTTATTTGTTTTGTGTGTGTGTTGGAGGGAAGGAGTCAGGACATTTTGGGGGTTGGTTTTCTCCTAGGTGTGGGTCCAGAAGGGCCCCCTTGACTGTGGTTAGGGAGTGAGCAGCAGCGCTTCCCTCCCCGACTCCTCCCATTCACGGACTCACAGGACGGAAGGAGAAGCTGAATGTGACGTTCGAGGCCAGCTTCCCAGTGTCCGTGTTGGTCAGAAAAATGGAAGTGACGTTTGAGAGGGGCGTGAGTGAAACACCTAGAACTTGTCCTCCGAAGTGTTCCTTCAACATATCCCGACTCTGGCTCAGGTTCATGGAGGCATGAGCCAGCAGCTTCTGCAGGTTTGGAATGGACAGGATGCCAGCCAAGGAGTAGCCTGGGGGCAGACATGCAGGCTTGTCTGCTGTCCTTCCTCCGTACGCCACCCTCCCAGAGGACAAGTCTGTCAAGGCTCTCCCAGTGGGCTGGTGTCTGCCTGTCCCACGTCCCAGACCTCACTCTGGCTTCCCTGGGGGGTGCCCTCCCTGGACCCCTACCATTTTCTGAGCTCTTGGATCCGGCTGTCACAGCCCAGTCCAGTTTCATCCAACCTTGGCTGTAGTGCACTGTGGTAACATCTTTGTTGTCTTGCTCCTTGATCATCAGGGACAGTTCTGAAGAGACAGGGAGAGTGGGTGCCTGGGGAGACCGAGGGCAGGGTGGTACCTGGGAGTGGGGCAGGAGAGACCCTTACCAGTGTTGGAAGGGGATGTGTAGGCAAAGGGGCCTTTGGGTAAGAACTGGGCCAGGGTCCGAAGGCTTTGCTCCATATTCTTGAGCAACTGAGTGGCCACTTGGTGCCGTTCAGTGGTGGTTAGATTCTCTTTATCCATGGGGCCTTCCAGCAGCTTGTCCACGGCCTCAATGAGTTTCTGGAGGTGATGAGTGACAGAGCTGTTGAGGTTTTGAACCACAGAAACTGAAGGACCCGGACCACCCTTCCCATGAGCAGACACTGGAAAGCCACATGGGCTGCCTGGGGAACCTGCTGGAGGGATGCATTAAGACTTACACAGTAGCCAGGAAACAAGGGGATGAGGTTTACGACCTGCATGTCACAACAGCACACGTACACCAGCAGGAAGTGACCGCCAAGGCTCTGCGGAGTCACGCCCCCAGCCCCTCACTGGGGTACTCTAGCCTGGTGCTCTACCACTGAGCCACACCCCCAGCCCTATAATCTGTAAATTACTTGTTTGTGACCATGAGCTTTTGATCTTCCTGCCTCTACCTTCTGGGGTGACAGGCATGTCATATACCACCACATCTTGTTTATTTGCTCTGGGGGTTTTAAGCTCAGGGTGTTTTGCTGTTTTTGATGGGGTCTTGCTGTGTAGCTCAGGAACTTGAGATCCTTGTTGAGGCTCCGTACAGCATAGGCCAGCACACTCTGCTTAACTTCAGTCTTAACTGCCTTGGTCACTGCCATTTTCACCCTGTGTCATAGACACACACACACACACACACACACACACACACACACACACACACACACACGACTGCACGTGTCAGACCCCTGTGCCTCACACCAGAAGTACTGCTTGAATGGATGGAACACTGTCAGTCCGCACCGAGGCCTGTGGCTTGTGCCCTACTGCACTGGGGTCCCCAGAGTTCCCCCTCACCTGGATGGTGTAGTTGGCTGTGGCTGGACTGAAGTCTCTGAGCAGATTCTGGACTTCAACAGAGAATAGAGAGAGACTCTGGGAAGGGAAATAGGGAGTTGTAGCTGTAAGTTTTCTCAGGTCCCACCCGGCCCCACACGGTCCCTCAGCCACTAATAAAATAATCATTCAGAGGCTTAATATTAATTATCAATTGTATGGCCTATGGCAGGCTTCTTGCTAGCTAGCTCTTTATAACTTGACGCATTTCTATTAATCTATGAGTTGCCACATGGCTGTGGTATTACCAGTCTGCTGGCATGTTGCTCCTTGGGCGGCAGCTGGTGTCTCCCCAGACTCTCCTATCTCCTCCTCGTATATCTGCTTGGATTTCCTGCCTGCCTGCCTGCCTCTAAGCTGCCTTGCCATAGGCCAATGCAGCTTTGTTTATCAGCCAATCAGAGCAACACATATTCACAGCACACAGAAAGACATCCCTCAGCAGTGAGTCACGGGTGGACAGCAGCACAGCTGAAGGGACAGACAGACTGAAGGGGTCTGACCTCTCGGTCCCCACGGGCTACTCACCTGGCTCTCGGCTGTGAGCGGCAGTGTCCAGATAGGGAAGGGCTGTCCTGTGGGGACAGAACTGTGGTTCAGTAATCGCAGAGTGCATTTGCAGGGCATGGAGGTTCTGGGTGACTAGGGCCAGGTACCTTGGCAGGTGGTGTTCTTTGGACCATTGAGGGACCCAGAGGTTGGCTTCCAACCTGGGCGGCAGCGGCACTTGTAGGAACCCAAGGTGTTGATGCAGATGGTGGAGCTGTGACACTCATGTTGCCCAGAGCTGCACTCATTCACATCTGGAGACACAAAAAAGGAGGTTAGGTGCTTTCCTGTCTGGTCCCAGTCCCTTCCTTGGTACTGCTACAGTCCCTGGCCATACAGTCCCCTGGCCTGAACGGTTACTGATCTCCTGGTGCTTCAGTTCGCACAGTGGCGTCGTCAGAGACTGAATAACTGAACATAAATATAAAACAGGATACAAAAAAAAAAAAAAAAAAAAACAGAACAAAGAAGAATACAAATACAAAAAAACAAAATAAAAGAAATATAAATAAATAGAGGAAACCTATAAAATAATATAAAAAAATAAAAATAACAATTCAAAAGGAAAAAAAAAAAAAAAAAATAAAAAAAAAAAAAGATATACTGATAACAGAACTACTATAAAACAAAAAAAAAAAACCGCCCCCCCCCTCAAAAGACACTCCCAGCTGTGGTCAACTGGTAAACACATAAAGCATGACAACCTATGGAGTGAATATACCTCAAACCTTCCGCCCCCCCCATGAAAGGAACAAATAACAAGTCAAGGATCTACAACACATTTCATGACACAGAAGCATAGGAACCCCAATCCTACAGTGGCAATTCTAAATTATATAAGGCAAAATCATAATATAGAGCGTGATTTTACTACCAAATGTTTCCAGAAAAAAAAGAATAGGCACTCTCAGTGAGTGGCACATGTTGGGTTAGGGAATATGCAGAGGCCTAAGGCAAATGTATATATGAAAATTGAACTATGGGCTTTTTAGTAATTGAAGGCCATCTGGATTCTCCCCGGGGATTCCCCTTGGTATTCCAGCTCTTTTCCTGGGCCCCACAGTTTTTCAAATTCAACCTCAGGAGATCAAGGCCTGGCCTAACAGAGCCTCCTTTCATTCTCTTGAGTAAACGTGGGGACTGAAGAGATGGCTCAGAGTTAACCTTTGCATTCAGTATCCACACCAGGTGGCTCACAACCACCTATAACTCCAGTTCCAGGGGATCTGACAGCCTCCTCTGACTTCCTTGGGCACCTGCACCCAAGTGGTACACATATATACACCTAAGACACATACATTTTAAGGGTCTTTATGCGTGGCCCTGGAACTCAGAGATATGCCTGCTTCTGCCTGCCTTCCAAGTGCTGGGATTAAAGGTGTGTCATCACACCTGGCTAAAATAAATCTTAAGACTGCGGGTCATTAGGAAGGTGGCACCCGGACCTTCACACACTGTGTTGATTGGGCCATTGGGGGACTGAAGAACAGGTTTCCAGCCTTGGCGACAGATGCAAGAATAGCTGCCCAACTTGTTGATGCAATGGGTGGATGGGTGGCAGTGGTTTAGCCCGGAGGTGCATTCATCCACATCTGGGAACAAAACCAAACAGTCATCCCTGCCCCGACTCATACCTTCATGCATTGTACCCACTTTCCCATCTTCTCACTGTCTCAAATTCAGTTGCTACCTGGTGACCTTCGACTTTACCTGCAGAGCACATCATGGTGGCCTCTGCGGGACAGGCCCAGCGAGGATCGGGGGACCCAGTTTACCGGAGGTAAAACCAGGAAGCAGATTGAGTCAGGGGGTTGGACTTCTTGACCAAGGCCTCTTGTTGCTTTCTAACCCTTCTCAGAACAGGATTGATACTGTTCTCACAGATGAGGAGGAGCCAAACTCTGGGAGCTCCACAGAGCTGTGGGCTCAGAACACCCTGGGGCCAATAGAAACATTGCTGGGAACTAAATCCTCAGGAGAGTCGCCATAGTCCTGGAGCTCCCGGGACCCTGCAGAGCTTCCCCCTCTTCAGGCTACAGCCCCGCCTTGCCTCCTCCCAGCCACTGTCTGGTCTTGCAGCTGCTTCTGGGGGGTCTACCTGGCATACCTTGGGGGCCTCAGCCTGGGCTGAAGGCCAGACACCTGCACACACAGCTACCTTGGGTGTTGGGGCAAATGACGCTGGGGTTCCTACAGACTCTGGGGTTCCGGCCCTCATCTACCTCATGAGAGGAAGCAGAGGACTGTGTGCTTGAAGCCGAAGCCTCAGGCTCAGGGTTGTCTAGGTTCGTGACACAGAAGCATCTGGAACTTTCCAGTTTCCTCCTTGTTGGGCAGACCGCCTTCTAATTCATATGAAGGCATCATATAAGGTCTGTGGTGGCTCTGACTCTGTTGTCCAGATGTGAAAGGAAGTAGTAGAGGGTTCCCCAGCTGCCAGCAACAGGGGTGTGGCAGCTATCAGTATCCTGGCCTGAAGATTTGGGGCAAAGGCCACATTTGAGCCTTAGGAGCTGGTGCAGGGGTGACTCTGTATTCCCATGGCAGCCTCTGTCTCCATTCTTACAAGGTACTGTTCCCTTCAGAGAGTTTTACGTGGAATTCCAGGGACCTTCAGGACCACGCAGCCT
Source organism: Peromyscus leucopus (assembly GCF_004664715.2). Lineage (NCBI taxonomy): Eukaryota > Metazoa > Chordata > Mammalia > Rodentia > Cricetidae > Peromyscus > Peromyscus leucopus. The sequence continues at coordinate 74,589,800 of NC_051067.1, forward strand.
CACTCACTCCCCAGCCCTCTGTTCGATGGAGGATTGAGACTTGCTCTCGAGCCACACCCCCTCTAGAAAGGAGCTCAATAAAGGGGCAGGACAAGAAGGGATAACACCTGATAGGTCAGGGCGCCACACAGTGGGAGCCAGCCTGTGCGGTGACAAGCTGACGTGCAGCCAGGCATCCCTTGGCTGAAGTTATGGAGGGTAAGAACATGCATTCTATTGAAGCCAGCCCTTCAATATCACAGTGCCCAGAGAGGGAGCTGTGTCCACGAGGGTAATAGGTATTTCTGCCCTCTCTCCTGTTGTGGTCACAGCCCTGGGGATGCACTGAGCGTAGCCCTGTCTCCTTGCCCTGAATTGCCTGGCCTGGCAGCTGCGGTAGATGCATCAGGAGAGAGCGGTCCTGGGGTACTGTCCTCCATGACACCTTCCTTGGACAGTGCTCGCCTTCCATTCTCTGAGGTGTGTGTGTGTGTGGGGGGGGTGATGTCACCCTGCCCAATCTGGCCACACCATTCTATGCTGTCTTCAAGGAACCAGAATTGCTGAGGATAGTCAGAATGGTGATTGGGTGGAGCAATAGCCAAGGCTGACCAAAAAGGGGGTCCAGGTACCAAGTGTGGTCTTCCAGCAGGAGCAGTGGCAGAGAACGCAGCCTACCCTTGGGTGTCTTTTCTCCTGGGTCTCCAGGCTGTGTCCGTGGGTGTACTGTAGCAGGCTGCTTAGGTTGGTTTCCAGGCGCAGCAGTAACTGTATGGCTCCTGGAGGGGGCAGGTGTCACCCCAGTGTCCACTGATGCTGGGAAGAGGGCAGACACTGCAGCAGAACGTGCTCCTGGTAGAGGCAGAGTATTCGGGATGCCATCCTTTTGGCTTATGCAAATGAGATGCAGACGGGCAGAGGGATGTTGGCTTATGCAAATGAGATGCAGATGGGCAGATGGATGTTGGCTTATACAAATGAAATGTAGATGGGCAGAAGGATGGTGGCTTATGAAAATGAGATGCAGATGAGCAGAAGGAACTTCTGAACTTCCAGAACCAAGTAGTAGAGAAGGAGCAGAGGATGTGGCCCAAGGGCTCCTGTGATCCAGGTGGGCCTGTCCTCTAAGCGGTGCAGGCAGGAGTCTGGGGTGCGGGGTGATGGCTCAGCCTGGGCCTTAAGCATCGTCTGGGTTCCACTCTCAGCGGGATGCTTTCGGTCACCCTCCTTGGGGTCCATGGAGACACCTGTGTCACTTCATAGAGTGACACATTTTTCTGAAAATCCATTTCTCTCTCTCTCTCTCTCTCTCTCTCTCTCTCTCTCTCTCTCTCTCTCTCCCTCCCTCCCTCTCTCTCCCTCTTCCTTCTCTTTGAAACAGGGTCTCATTATGTAGCTCTGCTGTCCTGGAACTCACTCTGTAGACAGCAGGCTGGCCTTAAACTCACAAAGATCTGCCTGCCTCTGCCTCCCAAGTGCTGGGATTAAAGGCGAGTACCACACACTTGGCTTTGAAAATATCTCTCGCATTCAAAGAGAATGAACTTTTTCAGATCTTGCCATCAAGTTAATAATCTGCCTTGAGATCACTTAAGAGCATGTACTTAACCTGCTGTCCTATTGTGTACTCAACCTACTGTCATCCTGTTTAACCTGCGTTTAAGAGAACGTTACCAACCTTACGTGCCTTGGATTGCCCATGTAATCAGCTTTACAGCGTAAGCTAAAGCATAGCTTTAATCTTATGTATTCTCCCATACTCCTGACCCCAAAATAATGTATGTGTGTCTTTGTGTGCGTGAATATGTGTTGTGGTAATCATTTACTAAAAACAACCAATAGGTTGGAAACAACTTTATACAACACATATCCATCATAAATGCTGTAAACAACATGTGGATACAGGCCGGCAATGTCTGCTTGCCATGATATTTGCTGTTCTGGGTAAATAAAATTATTTTTCCCTTGTAAAATTCTGTCAAAGATTTCTGTAGAGAATCAATCCCTCACTCCTTTCCCATGCTGTGTTTTCTGTGCTGTTTAATAAATACAGAGCAAAGCCCTTTGTTAGGACAGACAGAAGACACAGGGAAAGAAGCATGAAGAATTCTTTTTTTGTTTGTTTTGTTTTTCGATACAGAGTTTCTCTGTGTACCCCTGGCTGTCCTGAAACTCCCTTTGTAGACCAGGCTGGCCTTGAACTCACAGACATCTGCTTGCCTCAGCCTCCCAGAGTGCTAGGAATAAAGGCCTGGCTACTTTTTTTTTTTTTTTTTTTTTTTGCAGACAGTGTCTTTCTACATAGTTCTGGCTGTCCTGGAACTCACTACATATTCATTCCTTGATTCATATTCTAGCCTTAAACTCCAGAGTGTTGGATCATATATATCAAGCACCACAATACCCAATTAAACAGGGCTTTCTGAGTCACACACAGGTATCATCAGGATGAGGCGGCCGGGGGATGGGGGGGTTACCAAATGTCCCCTCCTCCCTACATCTCTAAGCTTGTGGCTGTGACCCATGACCAGAGCAAACCACAGGGGCAGAACCAACATCAGGACCCTGCCTTGTGGCTGCTGTAACAATTATGCTGGTGACCTTGAAGCTGATGTGGATGAGGCGAATGCATTGGCAAGCTTTTACCTCGACAGGTGTTCTCGCTCTTGTTAGCAAAGTATTCTTTCCCAGAAAGGAGCCGAAATCCCAGGTTGCATGAGCAGTTGTAGCTTCCCGGTGAGTTATTGCACGTGGCGAACGGTCCACAGATCACATTGTTCTGAAGGCACTCATTGATGTCTACAACACAACAGGCATGAGGGTTAGCCCCCGAAATCCGAGAGTCCTCTTGCAGGACTCCCACATCCACCTGACTACAGTCTGGGACTGCGGGGCCAGCATCGGAGGGAAATTACAGACTGTGTGCACAAAGCTGTGCTATAGCTTGAGCTACTCCTGAAGGCTGCAAGCAGGCCAGCTCTGCTCCTCTCCGTCCTCTGGGGTGGAATGGAAAACCAGCCTCCCCTTCTCCAGTCCCAAAGCCAAGTTCAGGCACAGAGCCTGGCACTCAGGCCCTGCTCTGGGACGTCCTACTTGTTCACTTCTTGCCTCCCCGTCTTGATTTATTTTTCTGTCTTTGATGAAGCTGAGACCCCTGGCCCCAGACTACACCTTGTCATCTCTCAACATGCCCGTCCCCAAGCCTCTGTACCTTCACAGCTCTCGGTGGCTTTAGTGATGAGCTCATTGAAACTTGAGAAGCCTGCCATGCATCGACAGCTACTGGAATTGACACATTCTGAGTCCGGAGGGCACTTCCAGGCGGGGCAGTCTGTGGGGGACAGATACTTTGGTAAGAAAGTAAAGGAGGCCCAGTAGGGGGGAAGTGCCACCCAGAACAGAATCTTAGAAAGGTGTGAGGAGGTCCTTATCGTCCCCAGCAGCTGCCCATCTGCTCCTGAGGCTTGTGGTTGGCAGTGGGACACCCCCTCCCCGTCCCCCCTCCAGCCTTGGCCATGGAGCCCGTGTCCGATGGACTTACTCGGATTCCTCTGGGTTTGAGCTCCTGACAGGCTCAGCAGGATGCACACCACTGCCCCTGAAACAAAGCAGAGGATGGTCAGCTGGATCCCAGAGCAGAGACAGCAGGCCAAAGCTGTGCGTCTGTGGGCAGTGGGTGCTGACCCTGCCCAGGCTGAGATTCTGTAGTTAATACTCAAGACATCAAGCCCCAGTTCCCAGGGCTAATGGCACTTACTTATAATTCAATTACTCTGAATGTTGAGGCAGGAGAATTAGGAGCTCAAGGCCAATCCTGGGCTACAATGCATACTGAGACCCTGTCTCAAAAAAAAAAAAAAAATCAACCAGGGCTGGGGAGATGGTTCAGCAGTTAAGAGCACCAGCTGCTCTTCCAGGTCATGAGTTCAATTCCCAGCACCCATGTGGCAGTTCACAAAAATCTGTAATAGAGTTTTTTTCTCCACAGACCGAGCCTTGATCTTTATTATTTAAAAAAGCTGCATATTTATTTCGCTTTCTGACTCTGTGCTTGTGCCTTCAACACCTTCACAACGATTTTCTGCTCCTCAGTAAAGAAAGCCCCTTGATCCTGTCGCGGACACACTTGGCACACACGGACCCACCGTAGGCCCTGCTGACATGCTTCTTGGTCTTAGACATCCTCATAAGGACTTTCGGTCTCACAGCACGAACCCCTCGAAGCCTGCCTGGGTACATGCCACATGCCGATTTAGGTGCTTTTCCAGCCTTCTTGGTGTAAAGGTAACCAATCCTGTTGCCAGGGGTCCGAGACAGCCTGGTTTTGTTAGAGGCTGTGTTGTAGGGAAGCCTACGACGGTATGTCAAACGCTGGACCATTCTGAGTGCCTCTTGGTTTTTAGAAATAGGGTTTCTCTGTGTAGCTTTGCGCCTTTCCTGGAACTCGCTTTGGAGACCAGGCTGGCCTCGAACTCACAGAGATCCGCCTGGCTCTGCCTCCCGAGTGCTGGGATTAAAGGCGTGCAGCACCACCGCCCAGCTATTGCTGGAGAGATGGCTCAGAGGTAAAGAGCACTGACTGCTCTTCCAGAGTTCCTGAGTTCAATTCTCAGCACCTACATGGTGGCTCACAACTATCTGTAATGAGATCTGGCATTCTCTTCTGTATACATTCTGAGTGCCTCTAAGCACCATCCCCAGAAAAGCCTGTAATGGAATCTTGATGCCCTCTTCTGGTGTGCAGATGTACATGCAGACAAAACATCCATACATATAAAATACATAAATAAATAAACCTTTAAAAAACTAAGCAAACAAGCAAAGAGCAACAACAAATTTCACAAAGTAAAGCATGGGGTGCATGCCTATAATCCTAGTATTTGGGAGCAGGTAAAGGAGGATCAGAAGTTGGAGGTCATCCTAGGCTACCTAGCAAGGTTAAGACCAACCTCAGCTGCGTGAGTTCGATCTCTAAAACAACAAACAAAGCATAAAAATCAAAACCAACAATGCACACAGAAAGCCAGATGAGAGTTCCCAGATGCGAGTCTGAAACTAGCCTAAGTTAGTTATACAGTGAGATTCTGCCCCAAAACAAAACAAAGAGAGAAAAACTACAAAACTCAGGTGTTTCTTCCTGTGGCTCAGACACCTACAGCCAGCGGTTCGGTACCCACAGTGGCCTATCCAGGGTCTGGGCACCAGACAGGTCTGCACACAGGTCGCTGGGCTCTTGGCTCTCCGGGCCTGTGGGGTAGAGAAAGGAACCCACAGGCAGCTTTTGGATGTTAGACTATAGCTTCATTACGGTCTCCCCCAGTTTCCCTTTCTGTGGTGATGGAGATGATGATAGCCTTCCTTTGTGGGGACAAACCCTATGTGACCAAGGAATTAACACTTTTTTTTTTTTTTTTTTTGTGAGACATAGTCACTCTATATAGCTCTGGATCTCACTACATAGATCAGGCTAGCCTTGGACGCACAGAAATCTGCCTGCCTCTGCCTCCCGAGTGCTGAGATTAAAGGACAATTACAGTCTTCTTGGCCTGCCTCTGGTGCTGAGATTAAAGGCATGCGCCACCACTGCCGAGCCTTAGCATTGTCTTTTATACTTAAATCTTTGTCTTAGTTTGGTCGTTATGCTGTGATAAAAGAGCACGATCAAAAGCAAGCTGTGCAGGAAAGGGTTTATTTGCTTACAGGTTACAGTCTCTTTTCAGGGTGCGTCAAGGCAGGAGCCTGGAGTCAGGGACTGAAGCAGAGACCATGTGAATATATGCCACTGTGATTGGGTTAATAAAGAAGCTGACTGGCCAATAGCTGAACAGAGAGAGGTTATGCAGGACTTGCAGAAAAAAAGAGAAGGACTCTTGGGAGTCAAGAGAGCCAGACACAGAGGAAGTAGGACAGGTAGAAAATGAGATAACAAGTCATGAGCCACATCTTAGAACTTAGATAAGAAATGAGTTAATTTAAGTCGTAAGAGCTAGTTAGTAACAAGCCTAAGCTATCGGCCATTCATTTATAATTAATATTAAGTCTCTGTGTGGTTATTTGAGGAGTGAGCTGGTGGGACAGAACTGACTGGCGGGACAGAAGAGTACATCTACAGAGGAACACTACTCACTGGCTTGCTCTTCACAGCTTGCTCGGCCTGCTCTTTTATATAACCCAGAATCACCTGCCCAGGGGTTGTTGTATCACAACCGAACTAAGATAAAGAGTAAGTGTAAATGACAATGTCAAGATGGGGGCTGTGGGGCACGCCTTTAATCCCAGCACTTGGGAGGCAGAGGCAGGCAGATTTCTTGAGTACAAGGCCAGCCTGGTCTATGTAGTCCAGTATATAATCCAGAGCTATATAGAATGACTATGTCTCACAAATAAAAAATGTTAATTCCTTAGCTACGTAGGCTTTGTCCCCACAAAGGGAGGCTGTCATCCCTTCCATCACCACAGAAAGGAAACTGCATGAGACAGTAGTGAAGCTGTGAGTTAGAGGCCAGCCTGGTTTACAGAGTGAGTTCCAGGACACCCAGAGCTAGAGAGAGAGACTATGTCTCAATAAAAAGTGGGGGGGGGCAGGCTGGCCTTTTCCACATCAATCATTAATCAAGAAAATACTCCACAGACTTGCCTACAGGCCAACTTGTGAGATTTTCTCAACTGAGGTTCCCTCTTCCCAAATGACTCTGTAGCTTGAGTCAAGTTGACAAAAAACTAACCAGCACATTTACATTTAGTTGTGTGTATGTTGTGTTGTGTGTGTGTGTGTGTGTGTTTGCCACCATACCTATGCAGAGGTTGTTTCTCTTTTCATTCCAAGGAGTCCCCTGGACTAAATTGAGGTCACCAGGCTTACATACAGCAGCCTCCTTTACTTGGCTGAGTCATCTTGCCCACCTCAGGTTTGTTTGAGCAGGATCTCATGTAGCCCAGGCTGACCTGAAACTGGCTATGTAGCTAAGGATGACCTTGAACTCCTGACCCTCTAGCCTCCACCTTATTGGAGCTATCATGTTTTATATTGTTTTCTCTCACAATGCTGGGATAGAACCCAAGGCCTCTGCATGCTAGGCAAGTGCTGGCCCACTGGACCTCATTCCCAATCCCTCTTTATACTTTATTCCTAAGTTGTTCAGGCTGGGCTTGTACTTGAAATCCTCCTGCCTCAGTGACCTGAGGAGCTGGGTCAGGCCTGTGCCACCAGGCCAGACCCTTGTCATTCTTTAGGAAAGAATGGCGGCTTGGACTCTGTCTTCCGGGTCCCATCTAAGCTCTGACACTCCGCCACCACACACAGCTACCCACTGTCAACCACACGAGCTGGTGGCAGCAAGTCAGGAAGTGGCTGTGGTGGAGGGTGGGTGACTGCTGAACACAGTCCTGGTACCTGCTGTTGACAGGCATCGCTCCGAGGCAGGACTGAAAGCCTGAAGTAACAGCATTCGCTACAGACAGACATCCAAGAAAGCAGGGGCGGAAGGAAAAGAAATGATGATGAGAAAGTGGGAAGCGGGGAACGAGGAGGGAATCGGGGCTGGAAGGCAAGGAGTGTGTAATCCAGTGACTGGAGGCTGAGGCAGGAGGCTCTTAAGTTAAAACCGACACAAAATTCAAGGGCAGCCTAGGTAACTTGGTGGAACCTGACTAAAGTGAGGCCCTGGGTTCCATCCCCAGGACCAAAAAAAGAAAAGGGGGGGGGAACTGGACGAGGAAGAGGAGCAGAAGGAGAAGGAGAGCTTGGATAAAGGCACTCGCTGCCATGTCTCACAAACTGACTTCTGAGTTAAGAGCTGGGACCCGTGTGGTGGGAGGAGAGAACAGACCTCTCTATATGTGTGTCGTGGTATGTGAGCACACACACATGCCCACATGCACATATCCACCCACACAAAAAATAAAACAAAAAAATTAAAGATTAATTTATTGTAAGTCTCTGTGAGGGTGTCAGATCCCTTGGAACTGGAGTTACAGACAGTTGTGAGCTGCCATGTGGGTGCTGGGAATATAACCCCGGGTCCTTTAGAAGAGCAGCCAGTGCTCTCAACCACTGATCCAGCTCTTCAGCTCCATAAAATGAAAATTAAAAAAACAAACAAACAAATAAAACAAAACAATTGGGCAGGGCAATGGTGGCGCACGCCTGTAATCCCAGCAGTCAGGAGGCGGATCTCTGTGAGCTCAAGGCCAGCCTGGTCTACAAAGCGAGTTCCAGGACAGCCAGAGCTGTTACACTGAGAAACCCTGTCACAGAAAAAAAAGAAAAAGAAAAAGAAAAAAGAATTGGCAGCTGGAGAGATGCTCAGCAGTTAAGAGCACTGGCTGCTCTTCCGTGGACCCGGGTTCAGTTCCCAGCACCCACATGACAGCTCACAACTGGAATTCCAGTTCCAGGGATGTCAGTGCCCTCTTTTGGTCTCCAAGGCTACTAGGCATTCACATAGTGCACACACATACAGGCAAGCCAAACAATCATGTACACAAACTGAATAAATCTCAAAAGAAAAAGAGGAAGTCTGGAAGCCGAGTGCCCTGTAACGCCAACTGCTTGGCATGCTAAGGCGAGAGGACTAAAGTCCCTAGCCTGGGCACAAACCACAGCACAAGAGCCTGTCTCAAAATAAAAACCAAGAGAAAGATCGGGGTGTAGTATGTGTGAAGGTGGGAGCCTAGCAGGTGTGAAGTCCTGTTTTCCCTCTCAGAAGAGGGGAGTGGGTGCAGACAGAAAGCAGGGTGGGCGATGTCTGAGAAGCAGGGGCCCTGGGGAGAGCCTAGGGGACACAGTTGCTCCCAATGTGGGGAATACAGCAGCAAGAAGAGGATCTTAACAGGAGTCCTAGAGAGAGCCCTAGGGTGAAGGGCTGGGGGGGGGGTGGATTGAGTCACTTCCTGGATGATTCACCCACCACTGGGCTGGCTGCATGCCAGGTTCTTAGGGGGATCCTGGGTCAGCCACTATGAGCAGAGTTGTGGGGGAGACAGTGTCTCTAAGAGGGTCTCAGTCTTTGTCTGACTGGGTTCCCTGAGGCCAATGAAGAACCAGAGGCTCCGGGTGAAACTCACCCACTCAAAGCTGGGGTGACCCCTCAAATTAGAATTCCTCTTTTTTCCTCCTCTTGAGCCATAGGGTTGGACCCCCCCAACCCCCACCCCATCAGAACCCAGTTCCTCTTTGTGGGACAGACCACAAAATGATCTCTCTCCAGGATCGGCCCTGGGGCAATTCAGTTCCTAAAGTATAATATCAGTATGTGTCTCTGTGTGACCGGCCTGGGTGCCTTCACCTAGATTTTTGAGACAGGGTCTCACAGAACCTGTGCTCATCAAGCAGGCTAGGCTAGGCAGCCAGCAACTCAGGGATCTATCCGTCTCCCTGCTACAACATGGAGATTACAAGTGTGTGTCACTACACGCAGCTTCCTTGACACGGGACATTTACCGACAGAGTCCTCTTCCCAGCCCTCAAGTAACTTTTTGAAAAAGAATATTAATTTTTATGTGTATGGATGTTTTGTCTGCATGTCTGGCGCCTGGTGCCTAGGGAGGTCAGAAGAGGGCATTGGGTCTCCTAGAACTGGAGTTATAGATGGTTGTGAGCCACCGCGTGCTTGCAGGGAACGGAACCCCCACCTTCTGGAAGAACAGCAAGTACTCTTAACCACTGAGCCGTTTTTCCATCCCCTCAAGTAACTCTTTAAGACTTAGAACCATGGCAGGGCGGGCGTGGTGATGCACACCTCCAGGCCCCAGCACTAGTGAGGCAGGTGGAACTCTGCTCGAGGCCAGCCTGCTGTACTTAGGGAGCTCCAGGCCAGCCAGGGCTACACAGCAAGAGCCTGTCACAGCCACCACAAAAACAAATCCGAAGTAGGGGATTGTCACAAATTTGAAGCCGGTTCGGGCCACATAGCTACTGTGCCAAACCCTGCCTCTAAAACAAAACAAAAAGCTCAAAATGAAGTCAGGCCTAGTTGCACAAGTCTGTAATCTCCACCCTCAGAAGAGGAAGCAGAAGGATCAGAAGTTCAAGGTCATCCTTAACTACCATGAAATCTTGTCTCCAAAGAAACCAAAAAGACCCAACAGCATCAAGAGGCTGGGGTCATGTCCAATCTCCACCAAGACAAAATGAGACTCGGAGCTTGGAAAAAAATTAGTGATTAGGCCAGGCTGGGGAAGGGAAGGCAGACCCGAGCAGCCGTCACCTAGGCAGGGTGGGCTCCTTGTCCCTCACTGTGGGCTGGGTTCTACCCCACCACCCTGGAGACACTGCCCAGGCTGCCTACATCTGGAGACTTGGAAGTTACCCAAACAGGAGCACAGCTGCTCCCTTCTGCTCCCAGACACATCTGGTTCAAATTCCCAGGCTCAGACTGGAGCCACCAGACTCGGCTTAGGGATCCAGGAGTGGGGGTAGGGCAGCATTTGTACTTCCTGCCAAAGACCCCCCAGCATCTCACCCAGAAAAATAATAATCACAATGACAGAAGTGTCCACTTAAGTCTCTGCATGCATGCATTCTCTCTCTCTCTCTCTCTCTCTCTCTCTCTCTCTCTCTCTCTCTCTCTCTCTCTCTCTCTCTGGAGAGGGGGGTGTTTTGACAGTATAGTCCTGGCTGGCCTGAAACTTGCCATGTAGACCAGGCTGACCTCCGACTCACAGGATCTTTCTGCCTCCTTTTCTAGGGCTGGGATTAAAGACACCAGCTAAGCTGGTTGGTTGCTTTCCGAGACAAGGTCTCAGGTGGCCTCAAACCCCATATGCAGCTGAGAATGACCCTGAACTTCCGATCCTCCTGCCTCTACTACCAGGGTACCACTTGCAGACATGGACACCACACGATGTGTTCGGTTCATTCAAACTGTGAACCAGAAAGCTTATGTACAAACTCTCGGCCTTTGGAAGAGCACGGTAAAATGCATCTGGTCTTGCTCCATTTTACAGAGGAGGAAAGTGCAGCCCAAGGTCACTGTGGCCCAGCCCAGTGACAGCCAGGCAGGCCTCTGCAGCTGTCTGCCACCAACTGTGCCCGACTGGGACTCAAGTTCCTAGCTCCAGAGCCCACAGGCCACGGAGCTGCCTGCCACTTGCCACCTGTTGCTGGCACGCAGGCCAGTCATTGTGGTTGGGGTAACCCCAGCTTGCACCCCAAGTTCCATTTCTTCATTGTTTGTTATCAAGTTACTTAGGTAACTTAGCAGTCAGAGAGCGGTTGGAGGCACCCAGGGTGGGGCGGGAAAGTCACCACAAAGGCCAAGTTCAAACTCACAGCCTGGCAAGATCCCTTCAGCCAGCGGCTCAGTCCCGGGCAGGTCCCGAGGAGGGCCTCTGCAGTGTTCCTGGCACTCACAACACGGGACACACTGGGGGTTGCCACCCTCATTGAAAGGGTTGTTCTCGCACTGGCTTGTGCTCCACATTAAGAACGCCTGTATGGGCGACCAGCCAGCGGAGCTCACTTTATCCTGCATTTGTTTTTATTTATTTTTATTTTACTGCTGTATGTGTGTTTTGCCTGCATGTATGTTTGTGCATACATGTATGCCTGGTGCCTGTGGAAGCCAGCAAAGGGTGTTGGATCCCCTGGAGTTACAGCCCCTTGTGAGCCACCATGTGGGTGCTGGGAACCAACCAGGTCCTCTCTTAATGCTCTTAACCTCTGCGCCATCTCTCCAGCCCGCAGCCTGCATTTTTTTTTCCTTTTGTCCTTTTGAGACAGAGACAGGGTCTTCCTGTGTAGCCTAGGCTGACTTGGAAATGGTGACCCTCCTGCCTCAGCCTCCCTATAGCCGTGAGTCACCAAGCCGGCTTTGCCACTCCCTTCACGTGCCCCCACGCCTCAGTTTCCCTCTCTTAGCCTCCAAGTGGGCAGCAGTCAAGCCCATTAGGGCCCAGCACCCCTGAGAGCGTTCTGGGGCGCACAGGTGCGCGGGCTTTGCCTGTCCCTGCCCCGGCAGACCACGTCCCGCGAGCTTCCTCCCGGCCCCGCGCAACCCCGAGGTCTCACCGATCAGGAGGCCGCGGTGGGAGCTCATGGTGGCGCGGAACGGACGGACGGACGGCATCTGGGCTGGCGGCGGGCGGTGGCTGGGCTGGGCCTTTATGCACCGGGCGTGGGCAGGGCCCTCCCCGGAACTGTCCTCCCCGCTGGAAAGTAACAGGAAAGTGCCGGGGAAACAGCCCCAGGGCGCGGCGCGCGCCCGCGCCTGGAACAAACGCGACCCATCGCGCGCGCGTCCCAGCCACCACCCCCTCCCCGCGGACAGGCGGCCCGCAGCCGAGCTGGGCGGCGCCGGCGGCGAGGTGTCGGGGACAGGGACCCAGTCACGTCGAACAGTGCTGGGTGGAGTTCCCACCCGAGCGACGCCCTGGGCTCCGGAGCGACCCCCATTCCCACTAGCAGGATTTTCCCGCTTCTTTTTCCAGGAGGGAAACCCAGGCTCAGAGAAGCCCGAGTACAAATAAGAATCCGAGAAGCGCCAGGGCCCTTCTGGGATGCCAGGCCGGGAACGAGCAAGGTCAGGGTTTGGAGATGTGGCTCCGTGTGTGGGGGCTGGCTTAACATGCTCGAGGCCCGGGCTAGCTTCAGTGCCACATAGACGGGCGAAGCAGCGCCAGCCTGTAACTCCAGCACTGATCAGGAGTTCAAAGTCACCCCTCATTTTGTCGCATTTGAAGCCTGCCAGGACTACAAGACACCTTGTCTCACAAAGAAAAAAGGGGTGTGGCATGGTCCTGCACTCCTGTATAATGCCCGCACTCTGGGAAGCAGAGGCTAACCCTGAGGCCGTCCTTGGCCACATAAGAGTTCCAGGTCAGCCAGGGCTACGCACTGAGAACCTATCTCAAAAATTAAAAAAACAAGAAATAAAAAATGGAGTACTACCAAGATGGCTCAGTGGGTAAGGGCACTTGCCCCCAAACCTACCGACCTGACTTCCATACCCAGGACTTACATGATGGGAGGAGAGAACCAACTCCTGAAAATTGTCTTCTGACCCGCACAAGCACTAAATAAATAAATCAACAAGTTAAACGTAATAAAAACTTAGAATAAATAGAGGAAGAGGGATTTGACCACTGGACATCTCTAACCACTTCAGGGCTTTTTGGTTACACACGCTGATCTTGCCACAATCTATAGAGACTCATATAACGTACACTGGCTTCCTGTTTGGATAACTCATGTAACTATCATTTCTTTTTATGTGGTGGTGGTGGGGGGTTGTCAAACCCAGGGTTTTGTGCACTATATTCCCAGACATTTGTGAACTACATTCCCAGACACATCTAGTGATTTTTCAAAACATCATTGATTTTTTTTTTTTCCTTTTTTCTCTGAAACAGGATCTCAGGTAGCCCAGGCTGGATTTGAACTCTATGTAGCCTAGGATGGCCTTGAACCCCTGATTTTCTTGCCTCGAGGCTGGAGTCTGCTGGAGCCATGGGCATAAACCACCAGGAGCTTCAGGCCTTCTTTTTACCTTAATAAATTCCAGGAGCGCAGCGAGGCATGCCGCTGACTGGGATGGCGCAAGCCTCCAATGGCAGCCCTGGGGAGGGCAAGGCGAGAGGGCTGCTGGGAGTTTGTGGCTATCCTGGTTGACGTTGCGAGAGAAAAAAAAATAAAATACAGGAAGCTGTAGAAAATGTGTGCTGTTAGGGCCAGAGACATGACTCACTGGTTAAGAACACGGGTGAATGAGCACTGGCCGCTCTCCCCGAGGTCAGGGTTCAATTCCCAGCATTCCCAGAGCAGCTAACAACTGTCTGCAACTCCAGTCCTCGGGGATCTGAGGCCCTCTTCTAGTCCCCCCAGGCATGGCATACACTAGTGCACTGTTACACACACACACACACACACACACCCTAACACACTAAACATACAGAAGAAGAAATATTTTGTAAAAATAAAACAAATTTTATTTGGAAAAAGCCAGCTTCTTACACAGGTTTTAAATTTAAAAATTAAACTTAAATCTTTAGTTTCACCTTATTAATTATAATGGTGTTTTTAAACGCATTGGGTAGGATGCACTGATTGCATACGCCTGTACCTGTCTGCCTGTGTTTAGAAGGGGTTAAGAAGTATTTACAGTTCCGTTCTGGTCTGTCCTTCCTCCTGTCCTTCCACTAGACCCGTTTTTCCATATTTCAGTTAGTGAAAAGACCATTCAACTTGAGGTCTGTGGAGAGAAGGCTACAACCAAGAATTCTAAGCATGATAGAAGTTTCTCTTTAAACCTTGGTGTGTGAATTTAAAAAAAAAAAGAAAAGAAAAGAAAAGAAAAAGAAAGAAAGAAAAGAAAATGTGTGGAGCAAAGTAATTGACAGTGGCCGGTGGCCGCATTAGGAAAGCTGCTGTGAGAAATGTCCAGTTTTAGTTCAGTTCAGTCCCTTGGGGTTTGAGCAAGAGACAGTAGAGAGGAGGGGAGGGACAGAGAGGGCCAGTCCAAATCTCCAGTGGAATTTGGGCTTTTTCCTCCCAAATGGTGGGACCTCAGGGTCCACTGTCCCCACAGGCCGGCAGGCAGAGTCTCCCTAGGACTTGGTTTTCCAGTCTGTTGAATGGGGTTAAAACAAGCATGGAGGCTCACACCTATTATCCCAGCACTAGGAAAGTAGAGACAGGAGGATCAGGAATTCAAGACAAACACATTTAAACTAAAAACCCTAGACCAGTGGCACACCCGAGAAAGTTTTTGTTTGTTTGTTTGTTTGTTTTAGTTGATTAGATCATTTGAGAGAGGAAGGCCCACCTTAAATCCAGATCATCTGAGGTGGGAAGATCCACCTTAAATCTGGCCTCACCTTCTGATAGTAGCCTACACAAAGGACTTGGGAGATGAAGGACTCTCTTGCTCTTTGCCTGCTTGTCCTACAGCCATTGATGGAAAAGTGTGTTCCTTCACTGACATTAGAGCCCACTTCTTCGGGATTCTGACATATGCTGGAGACCAGCTGAGACATCCAGCCTCATGGACTGAACAGCTACTGGATTCTTGGGCTGTCGGGAGACAGCCATTGTTGGACTAGCTGGACTACAGCCTGCAGCCACTCTAACAAATCCCATATAAATATTCATTCTGTCAGTTCTGTTACTTCAGAGAACCCCGATTAAAGCACGTAGCAAATTCAAGGTTAGCCAGGGCTACACGAGATACAAGCTCAAAACAAAACAAAACTAGACTAAGAGAAAGCCATGTGTGGTGGCCCACGGAAGTCATCCAGCACTCAGGAGGCAAAGGCAAGAGGATTACTGTGAATCCTGGGCCAACCAGGGCTACAGATGGACTGGGTCTCAAAACAAGACGAAGGGGCTGGACAGATGCTCGGCAGTGAAGAGCACTTGCTGCTCTTCCAGAGGGCTGGGTGTGCTTCCCCGCAGCCTCACGGCGGCTCACAGCCATCTTAAACTCCAGTTCCAGGGGATCCATGACCTCTTCTGACCTCCCTAGACACTAGGGTGCTGCACAGACATACATGCAGGTGAACATGCGTATACACAAAATAAAAATAACCCTTTAAAAACAAAACAAAAACCTGATTCCAGTGTTTTGAGGTACAGGGTGGGGAAAAGTTTCAGGCTGATGGCTCTATGATGTCTCCTCCTCTGCCACCCCAAATCTGACCTGTCTGCAGGTCCATGGCTCCGCCTCTCATGCCCCATGCTGGTTCATTGCCTTGTTCCCAATCCCCCAGTCTCTCCCCAGTGCACACCCAAGTCAAGACACAACCTGGATGTTCTGGAACTAACTATGTAGACCAGACTGGCCTCAAACTCAGAGAGTTGCCTGCCTCTTTCTCCTGGGTGAAATTAAAGCTGCACATCACCCTGCCTGGTGAGGTTTTAATCACATGGTTGTTGGTACGGGTCTTACAGGCTTTATTGAGCACTTTACTGTGCACTTGGCTTGTGTTGGTTTGTTTTTGGCATTTTTCTCAGTACCAGGGAAAATCCCAGGGTCTGGAGTATGCCAGGCAAATGCTCACCACTGACCCAAGTCCCTCGTCCCTGGCAGGGTCTGGTCTCAGGGTCTTTACACCGGGGGATGATTCTGACTGAAACGCTCACTGAAGGTAACCTCTGAAGGCCCTCCCTGCTCTTCGGTTTGGGCTTGAACATCACTGGTACCCCCACATCCTCATCTAAACCACAAGTCCACCCCAGACCCCCACATCCTCATCTAAACCACAGGTCCACCCCAGACCCCCACACCCTCATCTGAACCACAGGTCCACCCCAGACCCCCACACCCTCATCTGAACCACAAGTCCACCCCAGACCCCCACACCCTCATCTGAACCACAAGTACACCCCAGACCTCCCTTGTAGACCAGAAGTTCTTCCTGGCTACTCTCTTTTTTCTTTTCTCTTCCCTTTTGTTTTATTTTCTCTTTATTTTTCTTTTGGTGTGTGTATGGGTACATGGGTGCCTGTATATGTGTGTGCACATGGGTGTGTATGTATGTGTACATGGGTGCATGTGTATGTGTGTGCTGGTGTCTTGCAGAAGTTGGTGTCTCGTGTCTTTCTTGATCCCTGTCTGTGTTATTTTCTGGGACAGGGTCTCTCACTGAACCTGGAACTTACCCACCATACTAGACTGATTGCTGAGCAAACCCTGAGAGCTGCCTGGCTCTGCTCACTCCCAGACTCCGGTGTTTTCTCTGTTCTCCACAACATTACCATCTATCCACCAGAAAGTCTGTCTGTCTTCTTATATTGTTCTTATGTCTGACCCTCTACCCTCTCAGCTGTTAGACCTCAGGCAGGACTTTTGACTTTTTCTTTTTTTTTAGTTGAAATCTGGCCTTGTAACCCAAGCTTGCCTTGAACCCATAAACCTCCTGTGTCAGCCCCCAGAGTGCTGGGATTAGGCTCATCCTTTTTTTTTTTTTTTTAATTAATGTTTATGTGTATGGGTGTTTTGCCTACATGTATATATGCACCACTGTGAAGCTGATGCCCACAGAAGCCAGAAGAGGGCGTCAGATCCCCTGAAACTGGAGTTACATTGTGAGCCACCATGAAGGTGCTGGGAACTGAACCCACGTTCTCTGGAAGAGCAGCTGAGCCATCTCTCCGGCTCCTATCTTTTTTTGTTTTGTTTTAAGGTTTTTGTTTGTTTCATTTTTGTTTTATTGTTGTTGTTGTTGTTGTTGCTTAGACAGGGTTTCTTTGGGTAACAGCTCTGGCTGTCCTGGAACTCACTTGGTGGACCAGGCTGGCCTTAAACTCACAGAGATCCACCTGCCCCTGTCTCTCAAGTGTTGGGATTAAAAATGTGCATCACCACCATCCAGCGCTCCTACCTCTTTTTGTTCTTAGTAAAATGTTGTTTTAATTTGGAATTTTTTAATTTATGTGTATGTCTGTGTGTATGTGCATGTGCATGCAGGTGCTAAGGAGGCCAGAAGAGAGCGCTAGATGCTTGGAGCTGATGGATGCTGAGATCTGAACTCATGACTTCTGTTTCAGGAGCAGCCAACACCAGTTTTTTGTTTTGTTTTGTTTTCCAGATGGGGTTTCTTTGTGTAGCCTTGGTTGTCCTGGAACTCACTCTGTAGACCTCGAACTCACAGAGCCCCGCCTGCCTCTGCCTCCCGAGTGTTGGGATTAAAGGCGTGCGCCACCACTCTCAACTGCTGAGCCATCTAGCCTCCCTCTCATATCATAATTATTCTTATTACAGCTGCAACAGATACTGTCACCCCATTTTTTTCTACAGTCTTGGAGATAGAACCCAGAATTCAGTGTTCTTGCTGAATCTAGAGAGCAGCCATTGCTGTTTCTTCGAAGCCTTCTCCAGGGACTCAACCCTAGCACTCACTCACCCTCCCAATAACTCCAGGCAGCATGGCTTCCACTTGACAGAGGGGGAACGGAAGCACACAAAGTATAATGAATTGTTTGGCGGCACAAAGCACTCCAGTCTACCCGGTATCTGAGGGTCTAGGCAAAGCTCTGCCCTTTTGGGGAGTGATGTGCTTTCTTTGAGCCTCAATTTCCCCATCTGTGAGTGGAGCTTCTCCAGGCGCTCATGGGGATCCTGAGGGAGTGACCCTGCAGCGTGGACAAACAATGCAAAGACTAGCAGCTGCCTTTGGGGTGTGGTAAGCAGACTGGGACCTCGATGTCCCACCAGTGCAGGCCCAACAGCGCGTGCATGAGCCCGGGCAGGGCAGGGGTCGGCTGGGATCCCGGTTGGAGGGGACATAACAGGATGCCACCGGCTGGAGACAATGGCAGAGGAAGAGGCCGGGCAGCCCCTCGCGGATGAGCGGGCACTGGGCTCCAGCAGGGCGGCCGCGCAATTGTGAGCCAGGACAGCTGTCGCCGAGCCAGGAAGCCCCACGGGAGAGGGAAGAGGGCGGGAAGTCTGCTCTTCCTCCTACAGTCCGAGCACCCGGGTTCCCCCAGTCTGGGGCCCCACAGCTGCAGACTCCTGGCCTCAGCGATCTACTCCTCACCCTGTGCTAATGAATCCCAGTCGGCCTGTGTGTCAGCAGTCAGCGCAGCGACCGTATTTATAGTCCCTGACAGGGCTGCGGCAGCGCCTAAATATAGAAGTTAGGCTATTTGGGGCCCGGGCCCTGAAATAGGGTGAAGGGAAGAGTACCTGCCACCGGACTTGTCACTGCCCCTAAGGTCACCCCGCCTGAGCTCACAGTGCCCTGAGACTGGAGCCGCGGGGGTTCCCACCCCGGGGGACAGATGTTGGTGCTGAGATGTGCAGCAGCAGAGACGAAAACTGGAGAGTGTGTGTGTAGGGGGGAGGGCGGGGAGGCCTGGTAATCCTACTCAGAACTTGCAAGGCTGAGGCAGGAAGATCCTGAGTTCAAGGCTGGCCAGGCTAATGCAGTGAGAGAGGTGATAGAGAGGCCAGTGAACAAGGAAGCGGAGAAGAGGGGAGGGCAGGAGGGGAGAGGAGAGAAGTGTCAGGGGAGGGGCGCAGCAGTCAAAGCGAATTTCACAGATAAGGAGAGGAGCTTAGGTGATGGTCCCATTAGCGTTCTGGGCCCACACCCACCACCTCCTCTCCCTGCTGTGGGCCAGCTTGAGAAAGTGGGCAGAGCTGTGACTTGAGTGTTCCTAGCTTCTAAGAAATGAAGGCTTCAGGAAGCTGCAGGGGCACCCCCAAACCCCAAACAAGCCCGGCACCTAGCAACACACTTCCCCTTTCCCATGGGCCTTAGCTCACAGCAGCCGAGGCTGGGCAGGAGTGGGGGTTGGAGCTATAAATAGAGGAAATATAAGCAGCAGCAGCTGCCACTCGGTCCCACAGGAAGCCCTGCAGAGGAGGTTCCTCACGGCCAGCTGCACCCCATCCAGAGGATCTTCGATCACCAAGATCTGGGCCAGGGTGGGAGAATTCAGTACTGAGGTGCTTAATGGGGAAATCAAGGAGTTTCTCCTCCTCCTTCTGTGCTGGGCGTGGAGCCCAGAGCCTCACTTGGGCTAAGCATGGGTAATACCCCAGAGCCACCGTCAGGCCCGGAGAGTGACTGTTAAAGGCAGTGTGTTATCATGAGCACCACTGAGATTTTAATGTGACCCTCCCTCAGAAGTACTGTGGAAAGCCAAACTGGAATGCTATACAGCTGTGAAAAAGGGCAACAAGATATCTGGGTCTCTATTATATATTCCATTTATTTACTATAGAAGCTGAGGGGCTGGGGATGTAGCTCAGTGGAAAGTGCTTTCTGAGCATGTGAAAGGCTATGGGTTGTATACACAGGATCACAAAACATAGAAACAAGAGCCAGGTATAATGGAGCATGTCTAAAATCCTGGTTCTGGGTTTTGTTTTGTTTTGCTTTTTTTTTTTTTTTTTTTTTTTTTTTTTTTTTTTTTTTTTTTTTTAAAGACAGGATTCTCTGTGTACCCTTGGCTGTCCTGGAACTCACTCTGTAGACCAGGCTGGCCTCGAACTCACAGAGATCTGCCTGCCTCTGCCTCCTGAGTACTATGATTTCTGGGAATTTTAAGGCAGAAGGGCTTTATGGGGTTACATGGTGAGAACTTACCACAAAATTACACACACACACACACACACACACACACACACAACCCAGTAAAATAAACTAATAAGCCAGCCATAGTGGCACATGCCTTTAATCCTAGCACTCAGGAGGCAGAAGCAGGAGGAGCTCTGTGAGTTTGGGACCAGCCTGGTCTACAGAGCGAGATCCAGGACAGCCAGGGCTACACAGAGAAACCTTGTCTTGAAAAACTAAAAACCAAAACCAAAACCAAACTAAAACAAAAACCAAAACCACAAAACCTTTTTTTGTCAGGTGCCGGCAGACCTCTGAGGTCAAGGCTAACCTCGTTTATAAAGTGAGTCGTGAAAAAACAATTATTATGTGTGGGTATGTGTGTGTTTGTGGGTGCCCATATGCCTTGGCACGTGTGTGGAAGTTAGAAGAGACTTGCTCTCTCCTTTCAGTATGTTCCAGTTCAAGCCTTTAGCTTCCGTTGCTGGACTTGGCAGCCAGCGCCTTTACCCCCATCCACCTCACTTGCCCCATTTTTTTTTTTAAAGAAGAAGCAAGAGCTGAGGGGGGTCGGATGGGTACACCCCCTTTGATCACAGTACTGGAGAGGCTCAGTAGGAGGCAGGAGGACCACTTTGAGTTCAAAACTAGCCTGAGCCACACAATGAGTTCAAGGCCATGCTGGGTTAGAGTGGCATCCTGTTTTGAAATTAAAAGAAAGAGGAGGAGCCCACAAGGCTGCCAAGGGAGAACTGGAGAGAGGGAGGGTCTGGGCTGGTCTGGGCCGGTCTGGGCCAGCGGCTGCAACGGCGGCCAGGGATGGGAGAGGGCCTGGCACAGGGGACTTGAAGCCCTGCCGCCTTGCTGGGGTGCCAGGGGCACTTGGTGGTGTTTCTGCAACTTACAGACCCCTGCCCCTCCTCATTCTACAGGAGCTTCTGGGCACCTGTGCAAAGTCAGGGTGAGAATCAAGCCTCTTTAGGGGTGTCCTAGGGCTGGGGACCAAGGGCTTTAATATGGTGGACTCCAAGGTCATCTCTCTTCAGCTGCCTCCCTGGGACTCCTCTGGGCACTGGGAAAGGGGAGAACGTAAGCATCGCAGCTCAGATGGACAGGTAGGTATCCTGGCAGTCGGGAGCCCAGGAAGACCACAGTCACTGTGAGGTAGCAGCGTACAGCTCTGCTCCAGGGAAAGGTCCGGAACGCAACTGTAAGAACTCCGCTCCGGCAGGCAGGCAGGCAAGGGTTTCCCCAGCGAAGTCGTTACAGCTCCAGAGAAGTGTTACGGCTCTGCTCAGGTCTTGTGATATGTAACAACTCTGTTCCACCAGGGGAAAGCTTCCCCGGCAAAAGTGTTCCAGTTCTGCTCCGCTCCCTCCGCTCCTGTGAAAACTGTTATTATAGCTGGGCTCATTTCCATCAAAGTGTCACACTGCACAACAAACCTCACTGAAAAGCTTTATTGGGAGGGAAAATCAAGAGCACAGCTGCCTCTTGTAAGAAATAGCAGCAAACTGAACAGGATACATACAAAGTTTATATTGGGGTGGGGGGGCAGAGTTTTCCAGGGTGGTTTGTGGTTGGTGGATTTTTGTAGTCTGATTCTGGGGCAAGCTCAGGGATTGATGGGATTCTGTGCTCAGGGATTGGTAGAATTCTGCAGCCTGACTCTGGGGCAAGCTCAGGGATTGGTGGTATTTCAAGCGCTGGTCCTGGATCAAGTCAGGGTCAGGGGCTGTTTTTCCTTGGCCCTTTTCACCCTACAGAAAGTACTGGCAGTCACAACCATTCCAGAAAGAGGCAGGGGCCAATGAAAATACAGTCATCTCCCCATCTGCTCATCCAGTTGGGGTGTCTGCATGCAGCTTTGAGGACCGTGTGTCAGATCCTAAAGAGGGAGGTGTCAACCATCTGCAGCACACACCAGCAAACCCAGCAACCAGGAGGCTGAGGCAGGAGGATCATAACTTTGAGGTCACAATGACGGATACACAGTAAGACCTTGCCACTAACACCCTCATGTACCAGGCTTTTTCTTTTGGGCCACCAACCAGCTCCCAATCACGACACAGAGACATATTATTCTTTGTTACAAATGCCCAGCCTCTGGCTAGCTCTTTTAATGTAAATTAACCTGATCTACCTTTTGCCTTGGAGCTTCTTTCTTTCTTCCTTTCTTTCATTCTTTCTTTCTTTTTTTTTGGTTTTTCGAGACAGGATTTTTCTGTTTAGTTTTGGTGCCTGTCCTGAATCTTGCTCTGTAGACCAGGCTGGCCTCGAACTCACAGAGATCTGCCTAGCTCTGCCTCCCAAGTGCTGGGATTAAAGGTGTGCCCACCACAGCCCGGATATGCAACACATCTTTACATAATTAAACAAATGCAGCACAAACAAAAGTAACACAGCTAAAGTAAAATTCCACATCATAAACAAATGTAACGACACATCTTTGCCCAGTTAAAATAATATCTACAACATACACACACACACACACACACACACACACACACACACACACACACGCACACCACATGCCCAGTGAGACCTCCATTTCACTCAGTGGCATACACTAGACACTCCTGAAAGCAGAGAGGGGTAGGGGCACACTATAGAACACCTTGCCTAGAATACTCCAGTGAGGGGCTGGGGATGAAACATAATTTTAAAATAATCGGGCTGGTGAGATGACCCAGTAGGTTGCCACCAAGTCTGGGGACCTCAGATCCCCAGGGGCCACATGGTGGAAGGGGGGACCTGACTCCTAGAAGCTCTCCCTGGACCTCCTTGGACATCAGCACCATGGCCTATGCATCCGCAAACCCACAAACGATAAATAAATGTAAAAGTTTTTTTCTAAATCAAATAACTGACAGCAGGGACTCCGGATCTGTGTACTCAGAGGCACACAAGGTCCATTCTGTAGCTGAATATTATTCAGTCATTAAAGAAGTAAAGATCCAGGCCTCCTGCAGAATACCGATTATGCCAGCTCTCAAGATGTGGAGGTGCAGAGGTCAGGGGAGACCATCTCCTGTCCCCATCTGGGTTCTTGTCCCACCCTTCTCCATGAATGGAAGGACCGACAGGAAAGAGTGCAAACAAAGGGTATTGCATTGTCAGTTCAGGATTAGCAACTTTAAAATGGGATGAAAACCACCTAGAGCAGACTGCCGTGCAGGTTTGAAATGAAGACAGTTTGAAATCTTGGTGGTGGTGCTCCTAAGCACCCTAAGCTTCCTGAACGCATTGTGGGTCTTCACATCCAGAGGCTGGCAGCTGCTTTGGGTGAGATCCCATCCTTAGCTGAAGCATGGTGTCTCTAAGGCTAAGGACTGGTTCTACTGAGTCCTAAAGGCTGGCTTGAAGGAGCTCCCTGCCAGGGGTTAAGTCTTCAGCTCAGGGACTTCCTCCTTCAGCTAGTGCATTCTCAGGCAGTTTAAAGTCGATCTTCTTTTTCTCCTCTGTGAGTTTCACAGCATCCTAGGTCTATGGAGTGCCAGCTAGTTAATGTGGATGAGCCAATAAGGGGAAGAATAGGACCAACCAGGAAAAAGTAGTCAGACTTGGAGGAGGAGGACAAGAACCCCAGACCCACTAAAAGTTCACAGTCTGTCATGGAGGGAGGGCTCAGCAGTTAAGAATGCTCAGTACTGCTCAGAGGACTCAAGTTCAGTCCCCAGCACCATCAGGCTCTCACCCACCTCTAACTCCTTGATGTTGTTTGGCTGGTTTTGGTTTTTTGAGACAGGGTTTCTCTGTGTAGCTCTGGCTGTTCTGGAATTAACCTTGTAGACCAGGTTGGCCTCAAACTCAGAGATCTGTGTTGCAGAATATTTGTTTAACTGTGTAAAGATGGTTTGCCACCTAAGGCACCTGATTGGTCTAATAAAAAGCTGAATAGCCAATAGCGAGAGAGGAGGTATAGGCAGGACTTCTGGGCAGGGAGAGTAAGTAGGAGGAGAATTTAGGCTCAAGGAGAAAAGAAAAAAGAAACAACTGGGAGAAACCAGGGGCCAGATAGACAGACACAGAGGAAGCAGGAAAGTAGGACAAACAGAATGAAAGAAAGGTAAAAAGTCCCGAGGCAAAACATAGATGAATAGAAACACGCTAAATTAAGTTAAAAGAGCTAGTGGGACAAGCCTAAGCTAAGGCCGAGCATTCATAATTAATGATAAATCTCTGTGTCTTTATTTAGGAGATGGTTGGTAGCCCAAAGAAAAACTACGACTACAGATCTGCCTGCCTCTGCCTCCAGATTGCTGGAATCAAATCCTGCACCACCACCCTTAGCTTGCTGCTACACTAACAGTTGTCAGCTGTCCCCTGGTCCACTCTTAAAGCTTAGCCTGCAGGCTGTGAGAAGGCTGCCAGAAAGCTACCTCAGGCCTTATTTAGAGGCAGGAGAATCAAGAGGTCAGTCTACTCAACTACATAATGAGTTCAGCAAGCTAGGACTACCTGGGACTCTGTTTCAACAACAGCAACAAAAAGACTAAGCAAGGTGCCATTTGCCTTTAACTCCAGCACTCTGGAGGGAAAAGAACACAGATATTTGTGAGTTCAGGCCAGCTAGTGCTACATAGTGAAACTCTCTTGTTGTTTTCTTACTCTTTGTCTCTTTGGGGGCCTGACACCCAGCTCCCAAATAAATCACACACAGAGGCTTATTCTTAATTATAAATGGCTGGCCTTAGGTTGGCTTGTTGCTGGCCAGATTTTCTTAACTTTAAATCAACCCATCTATCTTTTTCCTCTGGGCTTTTCCTTTTCTATTCCTATATTGTTTCTTACTCTGTGGTTTGTTGTGTAGCTGGGTGCCTGGCCCCACAAAAAGACAAAGAGTTAAAACAAACAACAACATTTTGGCACCCAACATGGGGCTCAATTTCCATAGTGCTGGAAAAAGCTTTTAAAAAATATGGCTACTTTAAGAGTTTCTGCCCGACACTTTCTGCCAGATAGTGAGCCCTTGAGCAGCTAGTATGTTAGGGACAATAAACTAAGTAAAAAACACTTGCCACAGCACAAGTATCAGCATTCTAGAACTCTAGGAAGGTTGAATGCAGTTCTTGGTTACCTACCTCTGACCAAGCTGTGGGTTTTAGGCCTGGCTTTCATGACCAAGAAGCAGGCAGAGCCAGCCAAGAGCCACTGGCAGAGGATCCAGGTGTAGTTTAGCAGTTTTAAGTTTGCTTGTGTGGTCAAAAAACTAGAGATTTGGCCGGGCGGTGGTGGCGCACGCCTTTAATCCCAGCACTCGGGAGGCAGAGCAAGGCGGATCTCTGCGAGTTCGAGGCCAGCCTGGGCTACCAAGTGAGTCCCAGAAAGGCGCAAGCTACACAGAGAAACCCTGTCTCGAAAAACCAAAAAAAAAAAAAAAAAAAAAAACCTAGAGATTTGCAGTAAAAGAGGTCCAGATGGAAATAACTTCAAACAGGTTACAGTGTATTTAACAATGGGCGTAGGCTTAAGAAAAGAAAAAGGGTATCGTTATAGAAAAAAATGAATAGTTTGTAAAATAAAGTCCTTAAAAAGAGAGTAAAAGAAAAAAGCCACACAAGAGGGAAATTCACAGGGAGTCTGGATCCTGTATGTTGTCGTGTTGATTTTGAAATTATTTTTAATGCTGAAGATCAAAAGACAGCTGCTAGGACATATGGGATTGTGAACTGGACTGCTAAACCAACCTAGATATGTTAGGGCTATCTTAACTTTAAAAATGAAGTTAAAAAAAGTATTTTTCAAATAGAAATAAAAAATGCTTTGGAATTTTGTTCCCACAGGAGATGAGAGGCTGTGGATTCCTTCAGGGTTAACATGGATCAGGTTTGATCTGGTGAGACCACCTGAAACTTGACAGGTGATATCTATTAGCAAAGGTTACTGCTAGTCTTTCCAGGACTTGGTCATTATCTCAAAATTTTCTAAGTATCTAAGATACTTTGTCCACAGACAGAGCAGGAAGTAGTATGGAGAAAACCTCCCCACATTCCCAAGAGTTGGGGGGTGTGGATGGTCTTTGGTTATTTGTTGGGCTATGAATGTTTGTTATAATTTAAGGAAATATAGGATAAAAAGACAACTGTTAATCTCAGATATTTTGTATTGGCATGAATTTTGGTATATTGATGCAAATTTAAATTTAATTTTGTTACAGTGTATATATGTTTGTACTCTTGTTTGGGGTATTGTGCTTATGCAGTTCATTTAAAAATGCAAGGTATAAGAGATGAGGTTGGCAGTTAATATATTATAATTAAACCTGTAGTCACATTAGATATGTTTTCTAGGTTAAATAGGTATATTTTAGATACATAAATGGTCTTCAAACCTTTCAAAGACCTACAGAATATGGCATTTAAAATGTTTTGTTAACTTAGGGCTTTTCATGACAAGGAGACACATCTGCTCCTGGCAGCACCAATTTGCTTCAGAGATGATGGGCATCGAAGTAACTCCTTATGAAGTTTGCTTTCAATGTGGCAAGGCTAGCCATTTGGACAAGAAGCTGCTCTTGCCTGGACTGATTGACAGTACGTTGTATAAACTGGACATGCAGGACTCACAGGAAAGTGACTGCTGAACTTTGCCAAAATAATGTGGGATGGTCCTTCAGAGTTCCTGCTTCACAGAAGAAACTGCCAGATATTCTGCAGGACACAGAGGAAAGTGACTGATGAACTTTGCCAATATAGGGCAGGACAGTCCTTCAAATTTCCTGCTTCACTGAAAAGTTTGCCAGATAGTCTTGGCCTGTAGGCTGAAGATGAATGCCTAGCATTGCAGAGGAACTCTGGGTGACTGTCCTGGCAGCCAAATATCTCTGTTGTTAGAAAATATTACATCTTTCTGGGTCTTTGATGGAGTTGATAAGTTGCAGTTTTCCTTAGTTATGATAGAAGGTAAATTAGGTGCAAAATTTTGGATTCTCTAAGATAAGATAGATAATGCATTATTTTCTCTGAATTTGCTAACTAAAAATGGACCAACTATTGTAAATGTAATTCTTACTTGATAACTGTTTTTGTTGTATGTAGTTTTTGTTTTGTTTTATTTTGTGTGTGTGTGGGTTGGTTTGTTTGTTTGTTTTTGGTTTTTTGAAATAGGTTTTCTCTGTGTAGCTTTGTGCCTTTCTTGGATCTCACTCTGTAGACCAGGCTGGCCTCGAACTCACAAATATCCACCTGCCTCTGCCTCCCGAGTGCTGGGATTAAAGGCTGTATGTAGTTTTATTATGTGAAAGTTAAAACTTTTTCATTTTTATTTACATAAAAGGGGAAATGTAGTAGAATGTTATTTTAATGTGTGTTACTTTTGTTTATGTTGCATTTGTTTAACTCTGTGATGATACTTTGCCTGTCTAAAACACCTGATGGTCTAATAAAGAACTGAAAGGCCAATAGCAAGGCAGGAGAAAGGATAGGTGGGGCTGGCAGGCAGAGAGAATAAATAGAAGAGAAATCTGGGAGGAAAGAAGAAGTAGTTAGAGAAGGAGAATGATATCAGGGGCAGCCACCAACTACACAGCAAGCCAAGAGTAAAAAACAAAGAAAGGTACACAGGAATAGAAAAGGAAAGCCCAGAGGCAAAAGACAGATGGGATAATTTAAAGTTAAGAAAAGTTGGCAAGAAACAAGCCAAGCTAAGGCCAGGCATTCATAATTAAAAATAAGCCTCCATGTAATTTATTTGGGAGCTGGATGGCAGGCCCCAAAGAGACAAAGAATAAGAAAACAACATCCTCTCTCAAAGAAAGTGTGGGTTGGGGAAGAAGAGAAAGAAAGAGAAGAACACCCCAGAAATTCTTATCAGGTCAAGGCCTGTTTGCTCATCCTACTGGCCAGGGTGGCCACACATGACCTCTCAGCTCTTCCCACGATCCTGAGACACGTAC